>NW_024468391.1:0-26248 GCF_002104995.1 Linderina pennispora
GCTCGGACAGTACATCGGCGGCGGGGCATTCGGCTCCGTCTACGTGGGCATCAACCTGGATACCAGCGAGCTAATGGCGGTCAAGGAGATCCGGTTCCCGGCACAGCCGACCAAGCTATCAGGCGAGGGCAGCAAGATTGTGCGGGAAATGCAAGTTATGTCGATGCTGCAGCACCCAAACATTGTCACCTACTACGGTATTGAGGTGCACCGGGAAAAGGTCTATTTGTTCATGGAGCTGTGTACCCGCGGCAGCCTGGCCAAGCTGATCCAAGAGCAAGGGCGGGTTGACGAGGTCACCGCGAGGCTCTTTGTTGTGCAGATGCTGCGCGGTTTGCGCTACCTCCACGCGTCGGGCATCTGCCACCGTGACATCAAATGCGACAACACTCTCCTGGATGACTCGATGACCATCAAGTTGGTGGACTTTGGAGCCGCCAAGGTGCTCAACCGCCAGTCGTTGGCCATGCGCACGCGGCGTGGCCGTGACGGTGCTACATTGACCGGCACGCCAATGTACATGGCGCCGGAGGTCATCACCGGTCCGGCCGCCGAACGCCCGGAGCCCGGCGCCCTAGGTGCTCAGGACATTTGGTCATTGGGCTGCTGTATAGTCGAAATGCTGACGGGCTCTGCACCCTGGGCCCACCTCGACAACGAATGGGCCATAATGTACCATGTGGTGGCCGATAGTCCACCGTTACCTGACGCCAGCCTTGTGGGCAGCGATGGCTTGGATTTCCTGCAAAAGTGCTTCACCCGGGCACCCAGCAAGCGGCCAACCGCCGAGGAGCTGCTGAAACACAAGTGGGTGTGGCGAGGCGCTGGTGCAGCTGGAGCAAGCTGAGTTGCGCGGCGTCCCGCCGAGCCGTCTGGCAACCTGATTATGACGTGCAGCTCGACATGGACGCCATGACACCGGCCGAGCCGCGCAGCCGCGCCCCCGCCAGCTTCCTTGACTCGCCCAGCGCTCAGTCTGCCAGCTCTCTGGGCAGCATCCACCATGTACCCAGCCCGCACGGCGCCTTCGGCTCGCCTTTACCTGGCCGTACGCCCGCAGCACCCAGTCGAGCGCCTGGCCCTACAACAAGGCCTTTGGCGGCCAGTTCCATGCCGAGTCGCCGGGCAGCCTGGGCGTCTACAATGCATTGGACGTCGAGGAGCCCGCAAATCAATGTGCCCAATGCCCAGACGCTTTTGAGCAAAGATGGGCTGCAGACTCTGTCCAGTGACGAGCAGCTGGATGTCGCCGAGCTCACCCGCAAGGCCATCTCAGCCCTATTGCGATTGCCTCTGGAGGGGTCCGATGTGTCGGGCGTGGCCGGGTGGCTCGGCCAGGATAACACGCCGCTGGCGCTCTTGGACGAGGACGAGGTCAAGGAGACTGTGGCTGCTACCAGCCAGATTGTCGTCAGACAGCGCGAGCTGCAGATCAGGAAGCAGCAGGAGATGCGTGGGGCTCTGGGAAAGCGGTCGAGGAGCCCGGTCGAGGAGCCGGCATTCGTGCCGCTGAAGTCTGAGCCACCAGCCCTTACCCGCTGCCGCCAGAGGATGAAGAGGAAGGCGAAACATGAATGTTTTTTTTTGTAGCTTGCTGTAGTGAAAACAATAACTGTGTTAGCGAAGCCATCTTGGTCCGCCGCCCTAAAACGCCTTGCATTGATTCTATGGTACCCACAGGTTATCCCGGGACATGCCATTTCTTTTATATGCAGGGCGCACATGCCACCATGTTGCGAGTTACCGAAAAGAAAAAAGTTTACATATAAAACCTCCAAGCCATTCCAACAGCAAGCCTTTTTCTTGTCTGGATTCGCCCTAAAAGCTTTTTTATACCATGCCCAGACTCCGCTTCGTCCAGTATGCGCATTCGTGCACCGTCTGCCATGAGCGCTTTACTAACAAGAACACTCGCGATACCCACCGCCGCACCCACAACCGCACTCTCAAATCCACTGTTGTGCCAGGTGTCCAGCTCGAATTCGCCAAGCCCGATAGTGACCATGCTACTTGCTTGTGCAAACGCACTATGACCATATCGGCCTTGCGTCCGCATGTCATGGAATGCAGTGTGTGTATTAGGGTTGCAGGCAAAGTGATGAACCCCAGGAAGCACACAAAGGTAAGTGCTTGTTTTGCGGGTGTTAGGGAGGGAATTCCAAAGTGCCAAATATCCATTTTGCACATGTAGCCAACAATCAAGTGGATGGCTCCGCGTATCGAAAGTAGCTCGCCAGAGTACTTTATCCACCGATAGCTCCCCCGCGCCACCTCGTATTCTTACACGCCGCTTGTCCCAGATGATTGTATCGAAAAACATATCCCCTTCGCCTTTGCGCCTCCGCAATCGCCGCATTTCCCGTGTGATGGCGTCCAGTTCGTCCGAGCCGCTCAGCATTCCGTGTCGCGTATCCCCGGACATCCTCTCCCCCGCCAAGGGGCCGGCGCCGGTTCTCCCGCGTGATTTCCAGCTCGCCCGAACCACCCGGATCGCCAGAAAACCCGCCATCTGCAGTCCTGAGCGAATCGTCTGGTCGACAGCTGGTAAAATACATGGAACCCTGGTGGCAAAAGGATATCGGGTGGGCGGACGAGCCTGAGGAGCGCTGGATCAGCACATTACAGAGACTTGTTGATCTCTCCTACACCCAAGCACATCTACATGCATGGAATGTACCGGACCTACCCGTGGATGCGTTTTGCCGCTTTGGCATGCATTTCTACATGTTCTTGCTTGATGCCAGTGAAAAGCACTCGGACACCTACGACATCCCCGACGATCTAATTGACGCCTGCATGGTATTGCGAAATGTCCTGGAAACTGACTTGGATAGTGCATTTATGGCTGGCCGCGCCTGGGAGACATTCTGCGATCTCAATATCGCCTTGTGGATGTGCTGGTTCTGTCCCAAGACCACTGACGGTGTGCTTGCGAATGTTGTCGTCGGATATCTATACAAGGCATTGCAGACGGGGGTGAAACTGGAAACGTGTGTAATGTGGATTGCGACATGGGCTAGGATTGCGGTGTTTTTGGTTTACAGAGAGAGGCCCGTGAGTGCTGCGAGAGGGAGAAAGAGATGATCATGGCCCTGTTCCAGTTTTATGTCCGTGAATGCATGCCTACGCCGTATGGCGCCCTGTTCCAGGCGTACGAGCAGAACCTTAAAAAAGTAGCTCAGTATTTTCAATGGGAAAAGTATGCTTTCGTATTGGTTTTGAAGTGATGCAGGCGTAACATGTATTCTATCCCTATACTCTAGCCCACTGTACTGACAGTCCGCTGAAGAGCACTCGTTTACACACTACCTGTACCTAATCCTACCATGCTTCTGATATCAGTGGATCATTGCAGCTTCTGTGAACGAGCACATGTTAGCTAGCCCACTCCACGAGATCCACATGCAAATCACAACACCAGTTGTATTTTTAGTATTTAAGGTGCCAAGCTAGCCAACATGCATGGGCTGAGTTTTAAAATAGCGCTGGAATCCTCGGCTCAATCACCACCCTGCTAGTCTGTGCTTGGCGCATACACTTCAGAAGACCCCTCGGTTTCATGAATGCAAGCCATATTGATAATCCTAACTTTAATGGCAATAGAATAGTCGGCAAAAAGGACCTAGTGTCTTTGCAGCTACTGCATTGGCATGCGTCATAGGTAGCACCGATATCCATCATGCATGCCTTGGCACAGCCGGCAATCGCAGGTAGAATCGCCCTGGAAATTGAATGGTCGTGTCGGTATAAAAGGCGAGCTGGTTTCTACATCTGCCATATAAATACTCATCATCACCAACTTCTGCATACACCTGCACCCTCAACAAGTCTCTGCATTAAAACCCCTCCACCCAATTCCAGCCAACTACCATGCGCTTCGCCTCCATTACCTTCATTGCCTGCGCCGTCCTCATCGCCTCGCCCGATATTGCCATGGGCGCCCCTACTGGCACCAAGGGATCGGCTGTTGGTTCCAAGGGAACAACAGGCAAGGCCAAGTCTGCTCCTGCTCCTGCTCCTGCTCCTGCTCCTGCTCCTGCAGCCAAGTCCAAGTCCAAGTCGGCCACCTCAACCAGCGCTGCACCTACCTCAGCCAACCTGACGCACGACAAGTGCCCAACCGGCGTCCTCTTCGTGCTTCACACAGACCAAGACTACCGATCACTGCTGCTTCGAGGAGAACGGCCAGTACGTCCTGTCGCAGCAATGGACCAAGGGGCTGGGCACCGATGATTACTTCACCATGCACGGTCTGTGGCCAAACACCTGTGCGGGTAAATTGACCCCTTCTGCCGGATGCGATAGTTCACGGGTGTACAAGAAAGTGGAGGCGCTGATCAAGCCGCTGAAGCCTGCGCTGGTGACTGATATGACAAAGTACTGGCCGTCGAAGGGCAAGCCCAATGATGACTTCTGGGGCCATGAGTGGTCGAAGCACGGTACCTGTGTGAGTACCCTGCGCCCGCAGTGCTACAAGTCGTACACCAAGGACCAGGACATCGTCGACTACTTCACCAATGCCATGAACCTGCACAAGAAGTACGACTATGCTGCTGCCCTGAAGAAGCACAGCATTGTGCCGGACAACACGAACCTTGTCAGGCTGCCGACTTCAAGAAGGCTATCAACACTGAGCATGGCGTCAACGTCGTGCTCAAGTGCAAGACTAACCCTGCCACCAAGGTCAGCGAGCTCAACGAGGTCTGGACCTACTTCAGTGTCCAGGACCTGAACACTTACATTGCGACTCAGCCGGGTAGCAGCGACACATGCCCCACGCAATTCCTGTACTTTAAGAAGTAGTTGTATACATTCATTTTAATTGAAAACCGTGAAACATCTTGTGACAGGGTGATTGAATAAACTCGTTCAATTATGCACATTGGAATTATACATTAATACCACTTCCAACTGGATACAGATGGCCATCTTCATTATGAAAGTTAATGGACATCGTGCCTACTATGTGCGATAAACACGTTGAGCATGGCGAATCATGATTAGATACCCTTAACAGTATCAGAAGCCCATAACTTGATTTGCCTAGGTATTCTAATATCATAGAAATGTAGATTTAACTCTAACTCTTCATCAATGAGTCAGGTGTCGTTGTAATATTACTATAGTGCCAAACTTCGGGAATAACTAGCAAGAGTTTTAAACCTATAGTACGTTCTGAACGCTATTATCTATAGTTCACATACCCTGAATGGCTTTGAGGTGCAAGGCAGGATGTTCATAAAAAAAAAAAAAGTAGGGTTCTAACAGGGTTGATATTTATATTTATTGTGTCTATATGACATTAAGTATGCAGGATTCATTGAGCAATTTACTTTTACATCGATTGAACTTGCTGCGATTGAATCTGAACATATAGGGGCGTTTCTTCTTGGGGTGGTGTATATCAACATCATGTTTTATTTCGTACCCAGAAACAAGGTATGACAGCAAAGGTCAATGCTGCCCTTTTTGTAAGCCCGCAGAGAAAGCTGCAGAAACAGAGGAAATAAGACCAGATGGCCAAGAAATAAGATGAATAGTGCGTGCAAAGACTATCCTCCAGCAACTTGAAGAAAAATATGCTATGCATCAGGCTGAAATTGACCGCGTCAAGAATTAACTGATACTAGATGGGCCAAATCTAGACAAGATAAATGAAATGCCTCTAGACAGCCCATTTTAGAGAGGCAATTTTCCAGAGTATATTACAGATCCCACCGTTTTCAAGAGGATTCAGAATCGTAAACTATATCACTTGCTCCTTTAATGAGAAAGCAGTTGTAAGAAATAAATCATGAATAGCCTGCTCATTCAATACACACATGCTTATTTCGCATGCACCATTTCCAAATTAGCGCTATCTATTAGTTTATAGCTGAGGATGCACAAAAATAGCTGTGTAGGTTTAGTGAGCACAAGAATGTAACGTATCTGGCTCGGTTCACAGGCACTATCTCGTTGTCATTCGCTATTTTCCTGCCAAGAGTTTTCTAGCTACCGAAATGGATCTTCGGAAACCTGGTCATATGTTGGCTCTCGCTCTTGGCCATGCCCGCACGCTCCGTGTTTTGCATGCATATTCCGTTGCATATTCTAATTGTGTGATTACCGCAACCTCCTTGTACACAGTAGATCTACTCCCATTCAGCTGTGGTTGCAGAAGAAAACACTCGATGATCCACGCCATTCATACGAGAATGATTTAGCTTCCTTTCGGTCTACCAGTCCCCTCGTCCTACCAACTACATGCTCATCACACACGCCCTCACTTGCCGACACATACATAAGCCAGGCTAGTGCACGGAATGGATGGCCTGGCAAGGGGTTCCTGCTCTTTTTTATACCGCGCTAACTTGTACCGTTTAATACTGACATTTTCTAATTGCTCTTTTTCGTTTGACAACCATGCTCAAGGTCAACTTCATCTTCGCTGCAATTGCTAGCTCGCTTGTTGCTGCAGCACCAGTGTCTGTCCAGAATAACCTAATTATTTTCGGCAACTCGCTGTCCGATAATGGCAATGTGGCAGCATTGACCGGCTCCCCGGGCTACTGGGAAGGACGGGCATCGAATTCGTACGTGTGGAACGAATACACCACCAAGCTCCTGGGCATGAACCTCGAGAACCACGCGTACGGCGGCGCCACCTCAAACAACGACCTGTCACCGGCAACTTCTGGCAACATAACCATCCCCAGCTTCCACGACCAGGTCACTACGTGGCTCAAGGATCCTGCCCATCTGTCGCAGCACAGTCTGCAGAACGACGTGGTGGCGGTGGAAATCGGTGGCAACGATATCTTCCATAACGTGCCAAATATCTTGAATGGCAGCATCACGCTGAATGATTTTGCGACGGCTTTGGGTAAAAACATCGCAGATGACGTTAATGCTCTCGTCAAGGCTGGGTATAAGAACATTTATGTGTGGAACTTGCCGGCGGTGGACAAGATTCCGTACATTACATCGATAGGGATGGGCTCGCTGGTGAAGCCGCTGGTTGATGAGATCAACAATCGGATTGATGTTGCACTGCAGCCGGCAGTAGCTCTCGGTGTGCATAAGCTCAACCTCATGGATCTGATGAACCGGGCCTTGGAACCACAGGTCCTTGCAGCTATGGGAATATCTGATTCGACACACGCATGCTATAACAAGGATAGCGCCGGCGCAGTCACTATCTGCCAGGACCCCGACAACCACTTCTTCTATGACGGAATCCACCCAGCATCCCGCATGCAGTATCTGTGGGGTATTGCTGCGTCAATTCTGATTCGTGATCCTGGACACAAGTTCAGCGCCGAGGAGATTTTGGGGCTCATCAGGACTTTTGACATTGCAAACAGCAACAACAAGAACAACCTGATTGTTGACGGAGTTACTGGACCGGAGAGCAGCGCGATTCCCTCGGGTTCGACTACGCCGACTGGCTCTGCCATGCCGACTGCTGCTCCTACCGACACTGTTTACCCGACTGCTGCTCCCACCAGCACTGCACCGCCCAAGTGCATCAAGAAGCACTAGAGACATGCTGTTGACAGTACTTTTGGTTATTTACTTTGCAAATCAAGTGAGGCCATGGTATCGGTTTCATAAATATGTGGCAGTTTTAATAGCAGTGAGGTAGATATATCGGTTAATGTCTATATACCATGATAGTTCTAAAGATGACTACGTTTGGTACGCACAGACTTTGCTCAAGTCTTCCTCGTTAAGGCATTATTTTGATTTACAGCTTGAAATGACTAAAATAAGGGAGCGGGCAAGGTGCGATGTTTTTAATGGTGGCAAATGGTGGCAGATGGCGGTTCGTTTTGTGGATCGGCATGTGTTGCTGCAGCGATGGGGAAATCCAGATTGGCATTTCTCGCAAAGCAGACCAGTCAGCCATTGCAAATGAGTGGATGCCGCTATCTCGCCTCCCGAGACCAGTGCCAGTCTGCATGGTCCGGAAAGACGAACCGCGGCATAGCTCAATCCCGTCCTGTTATAAGCATGGGACATTAGCCGGTTTCGCATCTCTGGCAAACAATTCCCTGTTCTTACATACAACGCTGCCTGATACCTTCCTTCAACCCTCCGTATTCGTAAAATGTTCAAAGTTGGCTTTCTGTTCGCTGCTGTCGCCAGCACGTTTGTTGCTGCAGCACCAGTCTCTGTCCAGGACAACCTGATAGTTTTCGGCAACTCGCTCTCGGACGTTGGCAACATACAAAAACTGACCGGGTCCTCGGGATTCTGGCAGGGCCGGTTCAGCAACTCGTACGTATGGAACGAGTACGCGGCCAAGCTCCTAGGCATGAACCTCGAGAACCACGCGTACGGTGGTGCCACCTCCAACAACGATCTGTCGCCGGCAATGGCCGGTAACATAACCGTCCCTAGTTTCCATGACCAGGTCAATGCGTGGCTCAAGGATCCTGCGCACCTGTCGCAGCACAGTCTGCAGAACGACGTGGTGGCGGTGGAAATCGGTGGCAACGATATCTTCGGCAACGCCCAGAAGGTCCTGTCTGGTAATTTGACAGTGGAAAAATTCGCTACGGCTCTGGGTAATAATATCGCTGGAGACATCACCAAGCTGCTTGATGCCGGGTACAAGAACATCTACGTGTGGAACTTGCCGGCGGTCGACAAGGTCCCGTATATCAACCAGATGGGTGTTGGCGCATTGGTTGCGCCAATGGTCGCAGCCATCAATGACCAGGTCAAGGCTGCGTTGCAGCCGGCAGTTGCCCGCGGTGTGCATTTGCTGGACCTTGGCGCACTGATGAACCAGGCCTTGGCGCCGCAGGTCCTTGCAGCTATGGGAATATCTGATTCGACACACGCATGCTATAACAAGGATAGCGCCGGCGCAGTCACTATCTGCCAGGACCCCGACAACCACTTCTTCTATGACGGAATCCACCCAGCATCCCGCATGCAGTATCTGTGGGGTATTGCTGCGTCAATTCTGATTCGTGATCCTGGACACAAGTTCAGCGCCGAGGAGATTTTGGGGCTCATCAAGACGTTTGGTATCGGGAACAGCAATGTCAACGACAACTTGATTGTTGATGGGATTACTGGACCGGAGAGCAGCGCGATTCCCTCGGGTTCGGCCACGCCGACTGGCTCTGCTACGCCGACCGCTGCTCCCACCGATACGGTTTACCCGACCGCTGCTCCCACCAGCACTGTACCGCCCAAGTGTATCAAAAAGAACTAAAAGCCTTCTAGATGATGAATATACGCTAGTGCGTCACAAAAACAGAGCACTACATGTCAGTTGGCCATATGCAGACATGGGGAAGCGAAGCCTGCGGCCGCTGATAGGCTATTTATAAGTCAGTTGGTCAGCAGGGCAGGGCGTGCGACAATAGGCCTGCCCATATTAAGCACAGCCGGTGGCATTCGGCGATCTCACAAAAGGCGGGCTGGCGCAGGGCAAAAGGGGATAGAATAACTATTGCAAAACCCGCAAACTTTTTGTGGTAGGGAGCTGGATCACTGACAGCCTTGTAAAAGGGCGATGATTTTTGAGCGCACCCTGTCACGTTTTTTGCATAGAGCATCTTGGCGCTATTTGAGTTTGACTGCTGCCCCTTCTATGGCGTGGTTAAAATTAAGCGAACCATACATAAAAATCGACAATAATGTATTCAAGGAAGTAAAGACTTGTAGGTTTAGTGGCCGACAGCCTCGGTGTGCTTTTTCAGCGCATCCTTGCGGGGGAAGCCCAGCTGGCATTTGTCGCACTGGTAACGGTCGCGTCTTTCATGCAGGACGGCGTGGCGCTGCAAGTCGTGCTTGCGCGTGAAGGCCTTGGTGCAGTGCGGGCACTGGAAGGGCCGGGACTCGCGGGCATCGGGGAAGTGTGTCAACCGGTGCGTCTTCAGATTATACTGCCGGGCAAACGACCGGTCGCATAAATCGCAGTCAAACCGGCGCTCCATGTCGCGCTTATGCACCTTTCGCTCCTTGTGCAGTGGCTCCAGGGCCTCGGGCGACTCCCGCTTGCTGGTCAATGAGGGGATCGGCGCAAACACCGGCGGGGGTAGTGCCGGGCGCACCAGCGATGGCAGCGTCGGCCGCGACAGCGGCGTGGGCCAGGCAGGCGGGCGGAACCCGGACTGCTTCGGCATCAGTGGCGGGGCTGGCGGCTGGCGCAATGGCAGGACCGGCGAGAACTGCGAGCCCATCGGTGGGCTGCGCGGGTCGGCGCGACGGATGGTGCGCGGCGACAGAAGGCGCTGCGACTGCCGCTGCTGTGTGGCCTCGTTGTCCGAGCAGACTTCGTCCAGGGGCGCGAAAAACGACTCGTTGGCCGGCACCAGGTCGTTGTGGAAGCTGGCGGCGCTCATTGCCGACGCATTGCGCAGCAATGCCGTGCTGCGCGCAAACCGCCCGGTTAGTGCCATCACCGCAGCCCCCAGCGGCGCCCCGCGGTCCGCCATGGGCGGTGACACGTGCTGCGCCAGGCTGTTCTGCGGCTGCGACATCAGCGTCGCGTCTTCGCCTGAAGTCGTCAGGAACGGCGACCCGATCTCCACTGTTGCCTGCGACGACGACGGCGTCGGCCCATTCGCCCCGCGCGCATACGTCGCCGACGCTGCCAGCAACGACAGTCCAGTCTGCGCGGTCTGTGGGCTGAACGCGCTGATGTCGTGTGTGATTGCGCGCTCCCGCGGCGTCACCAGTGCGTCATCGAACTGCTGCTGATGGGGCGTCATTGTCGGGTCCGTCAGCGGCCGGATCTCTGGCGTCGTGAATACCTCGGCCGGATCGACGAAACCCGGAAGCGGCCCGTCGGTCACGACCGCTGCGGATGGCGACAGAAGCTGCGGTGCGCTGGCTGTGGCTGCGGGATGCGCAGCAGCTGACGAAAACAGCTGCGGCGCCGCGCGTTTTGGCGAGCTCTGCTGTGTCCCCACGTACTCGGCCAGCCCCGAATCGATAAACAGCGGGCTTGTCATGTATTGCAGGTACTGAAACGCCGCGGGCGAATTAATGTCATTTAGTGGGTCTGTTGCTCGCGCCGTCTTTGAAAGACTGAATTGAGATTTGGGTGGAATAAGCGTCTGCCCATCCTGGGCAATGAACGGTGTCGAGGGTGCAGATGCAAACGAGAAATTCATACTGAATAATTTTGTTTTGGTGGTATCAAGCTACAAGTGGTGGGAGGAATAGTGCGGACTTATCTGTACAATAAAGAAGAAGAAAAAATGTGAGGAATAAAACTGAAAAAAAGCGCAGCCGCAATCGCTTTTTGCATGGCAAGCCGCTTTTATATCGAAAATTTTATTCGCCCCCCCAACACTCGAACCCATGCTTGGCGAGAAGAATAGAAAAACATCGTGCCATGATTGGGTGATCCCCCTTGGCCTCTGCGCCTACGTTCGCATCCGACTTGCAACAACCATGTCGGCAATTGAATGGCGGTTTACTATTCTCGGCAAAAAAAAGAAACTCATCTTCTGCCCTTGCCTCTCACATGCCAAGCCGTGTTTTCCCCTCTCCACATCAGCATTATTGCCAACTATCGTGTCCGCCCAAAAGTTCCTGTCAGCAATGCAATATTTGTCATGCCATCTGGAACCCCCTGGAAACAAAGAACATCTGCGTGTATAGTGCGCAGCCACCGGGGATTCTCTTACTAATGCACCTGGTGCTTACTCAATGCTATGGCAAACTGCCGGAAAGCGAAATCGAACGTATCGGACTTGCAAACGACCCACCCAAACTTTCTTTGCCAAGCATATCATGACAAAGCCGCTTCGGTTCGTAGATAAAGGCATGCAGCAGATAGGAGCTCCGCGTTTTTTTACCGTCCAACCAATTTCATATGCATGGGGGTCCATGTTGGGCTATGCATGCCTGACACCACCCCCATGCATTCGATCGTTGCAACACGCTAGTGCCTGAAGCACCCTAAAAATAGTTTTTCAGTTTTCCTGGGCTCTTCTCATTGCGCAGTGCTCCACCGAATGCAGCATCCATTTGCCAAACACGGCGCCTCACATTCTCTTATTGCTCTTGGCAAGCATGCATGCCTTCATTTGTCGGAGACAAAGAAATCGGGAGTTGCATGGAGAGGGATAGTGTGTTTACTGCTATAGTCACAGACTTTTTTCCACGTCCTCAAATACTCGCTACTTTTGCCAAGACACCCTCCCACATGTCCCCATGTGCGGGAGAAATACTCCACACTTCAGATACCGCAAAATGCCCAGTTACAGTGGAGGTACAGATTTTTTGTTTGTCCATATGACGTCCGCAGCAAGCTCCCCCTTTCTAGCAGTCTGGAACCGGCAAATATCAGCTGGCCGCTGGTGCCAGACAAACCTGCCAGACTCCGACACGTGAACACGGAGCTCGGCTCCGAGAGCAGATCACGCAATCAGATCACCATTTTCGCTCCTTGGCTCATTCGTCAACTGGCAAATGGGCCATTGCACCTCTTCAATTTTATTCTTGTTTCGCGACAGTTTATTGCTCTTTCGGTTTCATTTCGTGTTCGCAAAATGGAGAGCGAGACCTTTGGCGCCGGCGACTCGGACCCGCAGCTTCGCATTCGGAGTATAGACCAGACCAATGTCAACTTTGTCTTGTCCAACACACATCTCAGGTACGCGTTTTTTTCCTGCACAACAGGGAGAGGGAATCTCAGCAAGCAACTCCCGGTGGGGCACTAGTTGTCTCGGAGCTCATTGCAGAACAACACCAAGCTCACCAAGTGCCTTTCCTTAATTTGTAGCGTTGCTAACTCGCTGCGGCGCACAATGATCGCCGAAGTACCAACAATGGCCATCGACCTAGTGGAGTTCATCGAGAACACGTCAGTTCTTGCCGACGAGTTCATTGCGCACCGCCTGGGCATGATCCCCTTGGTAAGCCATGACGTGGACAAGTTCAAGTACACGCGCGACTGTATCTGCACGGACTACTGCAAGGACTGCTCGGTGGAATTCCGTTTGCACGTAAAGTGCACCGAGGAGGGCACACGGACCGTGACCAGCCATGAGTTGATCAGCAGCAATAAGAGCGTAGTGCCGGTGCTCGAGGGAGACGACGACCCAGGGATCATTCTGCTGAAATTGCGCAAGGGCCAGGAAATCAACATCCACTGTATTGCGAAGAAGGGCGTGGCCAAGGAGCACGCAAAGTGGTCGCCGTGTTGCGCGGTGGCGTTCGAATATGACCCACACAATAATCTGCGCCATCTGGACTACTGGTATGAGAAGAGCATTGAGAAGGAGTGGCCACTGAGCGAGAATGCCAAGGAAGAGGACAAGACAGATCCGGACGCCCCGTTTGATTACAAGGCTGAGCCCACGACCTTTTACTTTAATGTCGAGACTGTTGGCTCCATTAAGCCGCAGAATGTCGTTATTATGGCCACGCGCATCTTGCAGGAGAAGCTCGGCACTTTGCTGCTGGCCTTGGAGGACGACCAGAACCCGGACGCGGCTGCTGCAGCTGACGACGGCGACTGGTATTAAAACGAATCAAATCACACTACTCCATGTTCCTTCGTGGGTGCGGGAGTACGCGTTTTTTTTGTGTGTGGGAGCAATGGCCGCTGTAAGCCATCTTGTGGAGATGCTTGCATATGCGCTTGATGGGAATGGGCAAACAAACATTTGTCTCCACATACTTCTCGATGCCGCAAGGACTTGGTCCCCTCTTTTTGAAAAGGAGACAAATAAAAAATAGTAACTACTAGCCTGGAGCGCATACCTCTCCGACAGCAGGGCTGGAAAATGTTCGTAGCAGACGGTGAGGGGGAGCGTGGCTCCATTTCGGTAGCTGAAAAATAACACCCTGTCCAGAGCCCTGTACACTGTCTAGGTCTTTTATGTATCTCCAGGCCGCACAGGAGCAGTTAGAAGACGGAGCAAGCGAGCAGTAGGGCGCATTTTGCAGCAGGTCAAGGAACTCGCATACCCGCAAGACATAAAACCAAATGGTCAAGATCCTCTTTCTGCAGGACTGTTGCAATATTTTTTGTCCAGACTCCAACGACGCTTGTCAGCTTTTTGTTTTCGCCTCACATCATACACATCACATATTGGCTTGGTATTCCATATATCAGCTACATTTCTGGCTAGCGTCATTCGGCAGCATAGTTTCTGTTCTTTCCTATCATTTGGGGATGGGCCGAAAGAAGATCAATATCCGCGAAATCGAAAACTCGCGGCAGCGCACTGTGACATTTGCGCGGCGACGCGCCGGGCTGATAAAAAAGGCGCACGAGCTCAGCGTCCTGTGCGGTGTGCAGGTAGCCATGGTGATATTTGACTCGAAGAACGCCAGCCATGTGTACGCCTCCTCTGGAGCGCCCGAGGATCTGTTTGCGCGCTACCTGAACAAGCAGTTTCTGACCAACGAGTCGCGCAAGCGCAAAGACCACGCAGACACCGAGAGCGACCTGGGCTCCTACGGGTTCGACAATAACGGGTCGTTTATCCGCCGCAGGCTGGCTGTGGTCAACGAATACAAGGTCACGTCGGACGGGCCTAGCTCCGAGAACTTGCACGTCAAATACACAAAGCAGTACCACAATCCAGGCAGCGAGCCCAAGCAGGCGTTCCCGGCCATGCTGGATAGCCCGCGTGTGTTGCAGGCGGCAGGTGCGCGGATGCCGGCGCGGTCGGTTTCGCTAGTGCGCAAGGCGCCCATGAATGCTCCAATGCCGATGATGTGCGAGCCGCCAGCGCAGAATAGCGTGCGGACTTGTCGGCACTGTCGCCTATTTCGAACAGTAGCGAGATGTCGGGTGGTCGCAGCTCACAGGGCTTCCTGGGCGACATTGGCTCACTGGATCTCAACAGCGTGAATAATATGCTGGGCATAATTAATGCCGCCGAGCCATCAAGCAATCCGACATCGCCTACAGCCAGACATCAGAGTAGCGGGGAGCCCAAGGCAAAGCGGCCGAAATCCCAATCTTTCTCCACAGCACATGCGCCTACAGTCATTTGCGCCAGGCGCCGTACTCGTCGATGATCACGCCGTCGAGAATCCCAGAGAGCACGGGCCAGCTGGACGGAAACTTGAGCCAGATGATCGTCGACCAGATCTTTTCCGATGTGGATGTGGCGAAATTGCTGCAAAGCTCGTCGTCATCATCATCGTCGTCGTCATCGTCGTCATGGCAAGGTGTGTCGCAGCACGATGGGCGGCAGAGTAGTGGTTCAATGAGTAATGCCGACTCCAGTGCAAGCATCTTTAGCAGCATTTCGGAGTGCTCGCAGGGCTTGGTCTCCCAGTCATTAGGAAACGCGTTTGATGGTTCGATGGACTTTGCTGTTTCCATGCGCAAAGAACGCTGAGGGTGCGCAATCGGCGTCGGGCGGCAGCAGTGTTTGAATGAGAATGGGAATCCGGAGGAGGACGAGGAGGAGATGGATGAAGAAGAGGATAATATTGGCGACGATGATGACGAGGACGAGGACGACGATGAGTATGACGACGAGGACGAGGACGAGGGAAACGACAATGGTGCTGGCGAAGAGGAAGCAGCGCTGCCAGTAGCCTCCCAAGCATTGCAGGCAGCGCCAGCCAACTACCCTGTGGCTGCTCGAGTGAGATCGGCCCAAAGACCCGCAGACAGGACATCATCCAGACGCTGCAGGGCCTCAACATTATCACTGACCAGGCCATCTTTGACCAGCCGGCATCTCTGGCAACAACCCTGGCCATTCACACCCCAGCCAGTGCATGCCGAGTATCCGCAGCAGCTGTACACACCTGGAAAGCGCGTTCCATGGCATCGCTTCAATGTCTTCGGCAGGCCAGCCGAATATTGCTGCGCATTTTGACTTCAACAGCCTTACTGCAAAACCCGGCGGTTTCATGATGGACACCAGTAGTCTGATCCTGCCGGGCAACAGCAGCGGACGCAGCCGTGGGTTCGAGTCAGATCTGGCCTTTGCCCTGCAGAACGGCAAGGTCTTTTAAATCTACCACTAATCTTGCAGAGTGATTGTCCACATCATGATATTGACAAAAAAGTATGTTTAGAATGGCAACGACGACTTGTTCTTCTCCTTCTCCTTGGCCAGATCCTACATGCAGAGAAAGGCTGCATTAGTGCAATTGCAGTGCGACCCTACATTTGATGCCTTACGGTGCCTTACGACGCCCCCTCCCACCATGCAGGCTTTTCTTACCTCCTTCACTTGCGGATCTTTCGGGCATCTCGTCCAGGTTCTTCTGGATCATGGCCTGCTTCTCAGCATATGTGCGCTGTGCTTGTGTCCCTTTGGCGGCTTCGACCGCACCGGCTTCTTGGGCGGCCAGCTCGGACATGCCAATGGATGTCGGATCAATGCCCTGCACGAGGCACGCCTTGCGGGAGCTCCGCCTGCCGGCGCAGGCTGAAGTGGGGCGGCCGCCAATGTCCATTCACAAAGGGAGACCTTGAATGCAGTTTCCGCATGCTCGGCCTTTACGTGGTAGAATGTTTGCGAGAACTTGGCCACATGTCGCCATTGCAAAATAATTCTTGAATTTTGGAGCTGAAAAAAAAAAAAGGAGAGCTGAGGCGAAATGTGAGCAATGATGGCCAGCCGCTGCTGATATGAATCGAGTGGCTGATCGTGGTTCGGGAATCAAAGATCAGTGGCGGGAAGTGGTCACGTTCCATGGCGTGAACCAGCCTGCAAGAGTACCTTGCATTTTTGGCTTTCAGGTGGTTTCATCACTCTTGGACCTTTTTTGTGATTTTTCCGGGTGTCAGTTTTGGCTCCTTGTCCGTCCTGCTTTTGCTCCCACTCTTTCTATTACGCATTTTTATTTACAGCGCTTGAACTGACTGCGGCAGGGAGAGAGGAGCTCTACCAACAGACCACTGCCAACGGCTATAGCAAACAGACACACCCGTTATTTCCTAGCAGCGCGCGTGTGCGCAGAGGGAAAGTTCACACCCTTTTTTATTTCACCAAACCCCTTACTTGCATCTATTATCGTACTATTTGTATTCTCTCTGCACACTTCAAATGGCGCGCCAGGCGGTCGGAGGGCAAATTTCAACAAAGGAGGCAGCGAGTCAGGCGAGAGCAACAGCACCAGCAGAGGTAACCGGGCGAGGGGGCGGGCGCAGCGGTAACCGGACTTCTGGCCACGAAAGGCCGTGTTTCGCCCGTCTGTTCCGAGCTCTGCCAGTTGGTGGCGCCCCGGCGACACGGCAGCAGCCCATGCAAACCTTACCAACGCCAATGGGCCGAAGGTGGCGACGGAGCAAAAGGAGAGATCAGTGGGCATCCGGGCCTACTGCTTGTGAACCGGAAGCTGTCGAACAGCGCCGGAAACTGTGCCAAAGAAACACCTGGCTGAGGTACCGCAGGCGGTTGCTGAAAAGCCTGGGTCGGCTGCGGCAGATGCCGGGAAGCAGGAGAATCCGTGGCTGGCGCGCCGGTCGCCGGATGAGTGCAAGGGCTAACGCGGCTGTGGATGACGCGGCGACATCGACGGGGGCTGCCATATTGGGCAGCAAGCAGGCGGTCCCAAGGAAAAGCCGGTGCTGCCAAAAGTGGCCAGAAGCTACCCCAGATTACGCCAGTGCCGGTTGGAAGCAACAAGAGCAACGGCAGCAAGCAGTGGGACGAGATGCTTGATACCGAAGGCATTGATTTCTCGCAGGACCTGGAGTTTGGTGATGGTGCCACGGTGCGGATAAGCCCTGTGCCACTGTCTCCTCAGCCCAAGGAGCCACCACTAGCTACTGCTGCACCTAAAACAGCAACCACAGCAGCCAGATGCAGTAGCCGTTGCTGTTGCTGCAGATCCAAAGTCGGAGCCAGTCAAATCGAGCGAGCGAAACATCAAATCGAAGCCAAATGCCAGCAAATCGGCCAAATCGCCGGTGAAGTCGCAGAGACTAATGGCCCAGCTTGGCCCACGGCCAACAGCGCAGATAAACAGCAGCAACAACAAGAACAACAGCAGCAGCAGTCCGTTGATCGGAAGGTCGAGGTAAAGGTCTGGGGAAAGCCTGCCAAGACGGTTGCACCAGCCAAGACTGACGATGCCGGGGATGCATCACCAAATACACGGTGGTGGAAGGCAAGCTTGTCTGGTGGGTGCACGAGCAGCTCCACGGCCAGAAATAACAACAGCAGCGACATCTGATCATGCTTCGCGACGGCAGCAGCAGCAACAGCAAAAACTGCCAGCCTGCTGCAGCTGGGTCCCCTAAGCAGCTGCGACAGATGCAGAAGCGGTCTGGACAGAGGAGAGCCACGGGCGTCTCAGGCTGACAGAAGCGAGCGCAGTGGCCGATTCCAGCGCGGGGTCGACGCCACCAGGCGCCAGTCCCCACAGTCGTCCCACCGCTGCCTGCTTACGCGAGCAGGCATGCGCAGTACTATGCATATTGATGGGGATATAGATGACAGTGCTGCCGACACAGCCAGCATCGAAGAACCAGTGCTATGGCCAAGTTGCCGGAAGCGAATGGGACAGAAGAGGCTGCGATGAAGTCGGGGGTAATGTCGGGCAGGTGGTGCCGGCTTCCAACTTTACAAGCAAGAAGGCGGTGCATGAGCCAGCAGTCGAGTCAGCAATTGCCCTTGCACCAGCACACGGGACATCAAAACAGGAATCGCCAGAATCCAAGGAGCAGCCAGCAGTCAGTCAGCGCACCAAGGACGTGAAGAGTAATGGTGTCTCGCGCCCTACTACAGCAGCACAGCGCAGGACCGAGCCGGGGGCAGTCATGGCGCAAGGATGGACGTGATAATCGGAGCGTGGGGCAACTGGCGGTCAGGCCATGCACAGAAGGACGCTGTTTAATTCGCCACAAGTATACCAGCCGAAGCATGCAGCAGCAGCAAACAGCTGGAATCTTCCTGTACCAACTCCGGTCATGGCCGGCAGCAGAAGGTGTTGCTCGGGATGACAGTAAACCGCAGCAGCACAACAGCTTTGAACGAGGCAAGCATGAGCCGATGTCAAAGGCCAAGATGGCAAGTAGCTGGCGCTCCATACCTAATAAGGAGTCGCTACAGCACACTGCTAGCAGTGCATCGGCAGCACTGGCACCCTGCCAGCTATGCCAGCTGCCAAGTCTGCCGCTAGCCAACACCAGTACTGCCAGGCAGCCGACGCCGCTGCTGCGTATACGGTTCCAGCAGCTAGCGCACACCCGACGCAAGGAGGAGGACACAGTGAGTACCATATGCCCGACCGGCGCCAGACGATATCAACGATCCCAGCACGAGCGGAATCGCGTCAGAGAGATCAACCGGCTTGACTCCGCCGCCCCAGCCGCTATTGCCTCATACCATGCTGGCTGATATTTTGGCGATGGCGACCAGTCGGCCTGTATTAGCAGCACTCCTCGATCCAGCGCATCTGTCGGTGGTAGCGGAGCGGTGGGCAAGATTATACCAGTGCACGATTCGTCGCGAGAGGCACCAAACCTTTCAAAGTCGCAGCACCAGCAGCTTCGGAGCGAATCAGACATGAGCACCAGCAATCCTTCGTATGTCCCTCATATTCACAGCTCGACCTCCGCTGTTCAACCTGGGCAACAGCAGCAGCCCGCTGTTTACACATACGGGGTAACGCGTCCCGGATTCTTCTCAGCCGACCAAGGCAACAGCCCTACGCCCCGGCATGCATGGGCCAGCAGCACTCGCACGGCAGGCACAGACTACGCCCAGAGACCGCGACAGCGTCGGCTCAGAGCCCCGGTGATGCTGATGGAGCTGTTCGGGCTCACCAGGGTCCGCCTCCTGCTTCGGTGGGCCAGCCGGATGGGTTTGCCGGTGGGTCCATGGCTGAGCACCAGCACCAGCAACAGCACCAGCAGCAGCCGTGGAACTACCACCCAGCCCAGGTTGCGCCGATGCCCGGCTACATGGGCTACGGCGGATTTAGCGTTGGTGCGGATCTGACTGCCGTTGGGCCAATGTTTAGTCCATTTTCGGCCAGCGCGGCATCGCTCTGGGCAGCGGATGCCTCGCAGCAGAACTATGAGCATTCGGTGCACCAGACACGCCATCACAGCGAGTCGCGGGTCATCGTCGCACGGCGACGGCTTTGGGGGATCGCGCGCATATCCCAACCGAGGCAGTGGTGGCAGTGGCAGCAGAGGTAGCGGCAACAGGGCTCCCAGGCCAATCGGAACGCGGAGTGGCAACAACACCAGTAACAGCGGCTCGAATATGTCCTGGTGGTGGACATGGCCATCATGGAGGTGGCCATCAGCCGCACCACTACTGGCAGCCACATTATGCTGCTGTCCAGCAACAGCCGCAGCACCCACCACCGCACGGATATGGAAGCCGCAGCAACAGCAGGCTCTACCCGTCGCCGCACGACAGCCCACGAATGTTTGCTGTGCCATCGCCTGTGCCTGCGATGCCGGCGTATATACCGTCCGTGGTATCCCAGGCAGACGGCAGTATGGTCGCTTATCCACAGGTGACCCAGGATCTAGCTGCTGATGGCAATGCGGGCCTGTCGCCATACCCAGGAATTATGGCGTCTCCGTATATGGCTGGTGCCGTGCGTCCATCGCCCCCTCCGCCCCCACCAGGAACATACGGCTATGGTGCTTACACAGGAAACCGTGCATATTCAGCAGCAGCAGCCGCCGCACTCGTACATGCCGTTCCCGCCTCACCCGCAGGCGACTGCTGTTACCGCTGCCCATATGCCGTACATGCAGCCCATGTACATGGGTCCACCGCCAGTCAATGCTGGTGTTGTATATTCTGTTGGTTCTCCAAATGTCGGACCATATTTCTATGGCCAGCCCGTCGTCCAGGAACTGCAGTCGGCTGTTACCGATGTACAAAATCCTGGTGTGGATAGCTCCGATGCTGAGCTACAGGAGAGTACTGGAGTCGTTGCAGCCGATGCTGGAAGGACAAGCGAGGGTGCCGATCCCCAGGCCCTAGAGCGCTCATCTCAACAGGCATCGCCACCACAGCAGCAGCAGCACCACCACCACGATGCTGCTCAAGGGAAGAGCCACCCTGGTCGCTCGTCTGGACGCCATAGACACCGTGGCCGTAAGCACAACAAGGGCGCGGCAAGCAACGCCGGCGACAAGCAAGCAACCAAGTCACTCCCTCAAGACGTGCCGCGGGCTCACTCCAGAGCAAAAGCTGACGGGCCCACCAAGCGTGGTGGCCGTCGATCAGGCAAGCACAGCGCGAAGAAGCAGGCGTCTGCCACTGCTGCGTGAAGGATGTATCCTCACCTATTCTGCTTACAGCATATGTTACGCTTAACCGTTGCCTCTCTTTCGGAAACAGCATCTCACTTTAGGCTTATAATATTTACCCCCTTTATGGCGCACACGTCCAAAATTCGAATATGGCTTAAATTATCCCACTAGTTACTCCAGGCGTGGGCGTTTGGACGGGTCGGACGACTCTTCTGCTTCATCAACTTCCATGCTGTCGTCCTTTGGCTCTTCTGTGGCCGCTGCCATATCGCTCTCATCCTCATTATCATCGTCACCATCTGCAGAAGCCTGCTTGCTCTTCATTTCCTTCTTCTCACGGGCCATTGCCGTATGTGCCTCAAAGTCCTCCTTCAGCTTGTCGATGAAATCTGTGAGCCCAACAGCCTCCAGCGCCTTGAATACATCGTTCGCCAGAATAGTCTTATGGCCGGCCTCGCGTGCGCAGTCGTTGGCCGTCGCTGCCAGATAGCTGACGAACACAGTCGCCGCTCTGGTCACAGCGTGCCGCGCTTCCTTCTGGATCGATACGTTCTCGGGCATCGTGCCTTTGATGATACGCGCAAGAACGGCTCTAGGGAACTCGAGGTCTTCGATTGTGGACATGGCGATAGACTAGTATTGAGAAATGGAATTCAGGTATGTGCTGTTTTTTTGGGAACACATCACTCTCAGAATATATACTTGTCGCGGTACCACACGATCCTTATGGCCAGGATTGCATGGATGCTGTTTTTGGTATCGCGGCACGGGGGATTCTCAAAGGCTGATAGTGTACATATGAGGATTTACTTAGGGCTAGGCTGACATTTGCTTTCGTTAAGCTCCATACTCTCGACAAGGCCCTTGAACATCGTGTCCTGTGCTAACAGATTAGCCGGCGAATCGAACTCGGCGACTCTGCCCTGATCCATGACCAGAATCCGGTCGCTGTCCATGACGGTCCTGAGCCGGTGCGCGATGGTCAGAACTGTGCAGTCCTTGAACTCCTCGTGGATAACACGCTGCATGATTTGGTCCAGTTTTTGTATCAACATTTGCTGTTGCTTCGTCGAGGACCAGGATCTTGCGCTTCCACAGAAGTGCACGGCACAGACTGACGAGCTGACGCTGTCCGACGCTAAAATTCCTGCCGCCATCTTCGATCCACTTGTTCAGCCCAATCCCCTCTACCCACGGTCCGCTGTTGTTGTCACCCGCACCATATGTTTCTGTGGGTGTACTGACTATATCATCTATACAACCCTTGTGAATGGCGCCCCAGACCTCATCATCAGTGAACTCGTTCAGCGGGTCCAGATTCTCGCGTATAGTGCCGTTGAACAGAGCCGGGTCCTGCGGGATGATGCTGATCTTCGAGCGCAAGTGCTTGAGCCCAATACTCGAAATGTCCACCCCATCAATGAAGATGGCCCCGCTGTCTGGGCTAACCAAGCGCAATCAGTGCAAATGTAAGCGACGACTTGCCAGCACCGGTACGTCCAACTACCCCGATCTTCTCCTGCTGTCGGACCTGAGAATGAAACACCGTTGAGAACCAGGTCCTGGGATTCGCGGTACCGCATGCTGTAATCGCGGAATTCGATGGTGCCCGTCGTTGGCCAGTCCGCTGGACAAATTCACGCCGACATCGCTGTTATCTGGCTCTCGTGGCAAGCCGGTATAGATGGAGTATCTCGAAAATCTACCTAAAGGGTAATTTGAGATCCTCTCCGAGCTCCAACATACCACCAAGTCCTGTCAAGAAGAGTGAGACTAGTCGCATAGTCATTTCGACTGAGCCAGGCGTCGCATGACTCTCTGAGGCAACGCATCGGCGAATTGTCACCAGCAGTGCGGTCGCGCTTACAATAACCTTGAAGAGGTCTCGCAGCCATCTTTGTAGATCAGCGATATCTTGATAGCAGATGCAGAGATTATTTTCAACTGCTAGGCCAACGTGAAACTTGTGAAGAAAGGTACCCAGAACGCCTTGGATCCTCATGACATATCCGCCTGTATTAATCTCCGAGTAGAGTATATATGGAGAAGCAAGCCCCTGGTTGTCATCAATCTGATCTCCATATCCTCTCGCTATATCTGCCACCTGTTTGACCTTGTACGAAACCAGGACAATAGGAGCAGCAAAGAGCAGCAGGATAGGGAATCGACTGTATACTTGCGCAACGATACTCATGAAACTCCATGACTACCAGCATTTTCTGACATATGGTTTCAGGGAAGTAGTACCCTGTTAGTTTACGGTCATATCCCCACAAGTACATGAGCGATTCGCTCGGTAGGCTTTCAAATAGAACCAAAGGCATGCTGAGGAGTGAATCCAGGACACCGGCCCGCGTCTTCCTGTAGACCCTATGTGACCACAGAACCCTACGTGCCCATTCTCCGACGATGTGTAACTGTGTCCGTACGACACCAACCACAGCACTGGCGACAAGGTAGTTTTGCAGAGATGATACCATCGTTTCTCGATTCTCGTCCAAGAGCAAGTCCATCCGAACGCTCTCAACTCGGTAGACAATATATGTGCTCACCAGGTGTAGCAGCACCGACGGACCAACAGCAGAGAACCCACAAAACACGATGTACTGCCACAGCTTTGGCCAAATATGCGTGTCCACACCGCGCTCTGGGTCATATGTGAACTGTCCTGAACCGGCAGACGAGTCGTCTGAAAACTGCCTGTTTGTCCGCTGTTTGCAGAAGGTATCACGCCCCGCATTTCAGCTGCGCCGGGACTTGCTTCGCAACGGTGGCACACCCAGAGACAAGCGTGACAACTCTGTCAGCCAAGGGCACAACATGCTCGGCATGAGTCACCAGAATCCGCGTCTGCCACTGATGATCCCGCGTTCTCCGACAAGCACATTTTCAATAATGTGCCGTTCCACATGGGCATCAACTGCCGCCAGCAGGTCATCCAAAACGAAGATATCGGCGCGAGAGTAGATTGCCCGAGCGAGTGCCAGCCGCCTTCTGGCCACCCGACAGGTTTATCCCGCGAAAACCTATCTCAGTTAGGTCCTGGGCCGGGAACAGCTTAATGTCCTCGGCCAACGCGCATGCATCGAGAACCGTGTGGTAGAACTTTTCGTCGAAAGGACTCCCAAAAGCACATTGTCGCGAACCGTTGCGTTCATTATCCAAGGCTTCTGGCTGACGTACCCGATCTTGCCAGAGACCAGACCGGGTGCCATCTGTTATTGGCATCTCGCTGCAGATCGCTGACAACAGCGATGACTTTCCACTGCCAACACGACCGACTACCACAGCGAACTCGCCCTTGCTGATCCTGAGATCCATGTTCTTCAGAGCAAAATCACCTGTGTTCCACTGGAAGCTGCAGCAATCCATCGAGACAGCCACATCGTCAGCATCGTTTCGGCACGCGATAAACTGGTAATCGTCCTTACGTAGCAGCATCTCTAGTTCTTCGGAAGTCTCAGAAATACTCTTTATAATCCTGTGGCCGAAGCGAGCATCGAGAAAAGACCAGTCAGGGACTCGGCAGATGACATGACCAAAAGTATATCCGCATATTCGATATTGTTCGAGGTGTGTAAGAACGACGAGACTGTCAATGCTGCTGAGATCTGGGGGAGAGAGCTTCCAACCAAAGACGTCACATATCTTGCGATCCGTAGGTGGGCAGGCGGCACGAATTTGTCTACTTGATCATCGTCCGCCACCTGCCTAAATGCCTCTTCCCAGCCGTAGAACTTGATGGTACGCATGTTGTGTATCAGCGAGAATATCGTGTGGCCTAGATGCGGCTGTTTGTTCCGCTTATGCGCCTTTTCCAGCATCGAGATGTGCTGTTAGAGAATGTGACACCGCCAAATACACCAGCGAGGTAAGAAGCGGAATGATGGTACGCCAGCCGATTGTAGAAACCAGTACGCTGATTGTAAGCGAGTTCGCAAGCATGTTGCTTAACAGGGTCGTTGAGCGATCGATTGCATCTGCTAAACCACTCGATCTAATCCAAACAATCTGCGGGTGTTTATCTGTCGATACTCGAGGGAGGTTTGCGACTTGAGGGTAGCAAAAATATTGCTACGCAGAACCATTATAATGAACTTTGCAAAACCTTTGTAATGCGGCCAAATATGCATCACCAAGTGAAAATAGTGACAATGCCATCCAGAGAGCGAATAGGCTGTAGACACGGCAGTCATCTGTGTTTGCATTGGAATCAACGGCTTTGATGATTCGTGACATAACAATGCTCTTTGTCAGCGGTACCGTGGATAGGAATGTCTAGCAACAGTTGTTACCAGCAATGGCTGCCAGAATAGCTCCAATACAGCGCGTAAAGCGAAAAACCGCTTTGTGATATCGAATTTGAGACGTTTGGCCAACTCGAGTTGCTGTGTGCAATATCTCGGATCCCAAATATCCTCCATCGTAATTTCACGCTGGGTGCAGAGGCGAAAAAAGGCGATAGTATCCAAAAATAGCAGACCGCGTACATGGCGTCTTAATGACTCCTTGTGGCTGGACTGAGGAGAAGCGATGCCACAAGGAAATGGATTACAGCCCCTGCAACATGAACTACAGGAACCCTGGTGGTAGACAATAGGACTAGACGGAGCGACCACAGGGCATGCACCATGGCAGCAATGTCGCTGGAGAACCTCAAGCTAGCTGTTCGGAAAGCAAGTGTCAGTGAGCAGAGAATGGCCAGAGTTGAGTTGAACTGGGTTCCAGCATGCGAATACCAAGACAGCAGACTGGTAGATGCGCAAAGGGTAATAATAACTGGTCTCTGAACCCCTGCCAGCGGGTGTACGCCCTTAACCGCTGGTCCCCACAGTCCGACAAATCCGAGAACCAGAAGATCGGCGATGGCAGCTCCTTCCCTACAACGGTGAGGATGGGCAAGTCAGTGCTTGAGTTACGGATAAGTCAGATAGACATTTTGCGATGCCTTTGACACGTACAGCTGAAATGTGGTAGTGGCGATTCGAAATATCCATGGTGGAGAGGGTGGTGCGAGAAAGAATAGAAGGAAGTTGGAGAAGAGAGCAGAGTAACTGGCACATGTGCTGGAGAGTGAATCTC
>NW_024468392.1:0-26063 GCF_002104995.1 Linderina pennispora
AACCAGGACGATAGTCTTCTCCGCTTAAAGTGGGGCGTTGGCCGGCTGATCATGGAGTCGGATCGCGTTCCGATAGTTGTGCCCATGTTCCACCACGGAATGAAGGAGGTCATGCCGCTGCGGCAGAAGGTACCACTGCCGTACCCGAATCCCATGAAGAGCGTCTTTTATCTCAGGATTGGCGATGCTGTCGATTTCACCCAGCAGGTTGATGAGTGGAAGGCAGCGCGAGCGAAGCTCACAGATCCAGAAGAGATCGCAGAGCTGGACGAGCGGGTCCGAATCCAAATCACTGCTCGGTGAGGAATGCAATGGATGAGCTGAAAACAAGGTGTGAGGCAGCGATCAGTGGTGGTCTGCTTGACGCATAAACCCTTACTGCCCACGCACACCTTGTCGGTGACTAGCTTCCCATGCCTCGAAAAGCGGCCTTGATATTGTTGCACGTTATTGGTGGCATGGACTTGGCTTGGTTCGGTGTGGCACATTCTGCGAGGTAGGTGCCAGTGGATGTCCGCCCAACATATGCCTCCCACCGGCTGCCTGCCATGTGAATGAGCGGCGAACTGGTTCCCACGAACTGGGGTCCAAGGAGCCTATCATACTGTCGCCCCTTGCCTTGAAACATATCCATCCATCTTGTATCCGTCTGACTCTCTACCCACACCCTTTCGCATTATTTTGCCATTACAAATACAGCTGTTAAAATGTTCGCAGACACCATCGCCCTCACTGACTTGGAAGCCTGGGATTCTGAAGCCGCAGTCCTCGGTGACTCCATACGCAGCCTGATAGCCATCTCGACGCTGGCATCAGCCAACCGGCCCAGTGCTGTCGCACAGATTGCCCAGCGGCGCCTGGACCAGCTCGGCCACCTCAGCGACAAGGTGCACTTTGTCCAGCAGACGCGCGAGTCGATTCTCAAGATGACCTCGATCATGGGCACGCCCAAGGGCATCAATGCCTTATCTTCGCTAATGGGCCAGATAAACAAAGACTCAGAGGTCGCCGGTGCACTGGCAGAGCAGCCGCCCCTGCGGACGCGCGACTCATTCAACTATGACCAGATCAGGGGCCGCGGGGAGGGGCTGTTCCTGAGCATCTACGGCCGGCACACGCAGAGGGTTCTAGGAAATCTGGGTGCATTGTACCCGGATCTCGCTGAGGTCATTCTGGTCGATTCGTACGGCCATCTGCTGGCCGAGACCCGCTATCTGAACGGCATGGAGACGGAGCTGTGTGCAATTGGCTCCCTGGTCCCGCAGGATGTCCCCTCGCAGCTCAAGAGCCATTGCATCGGCGCAGGCCGGCTGGGCGCAACTGAGGAAATGGTCCAAGCAGCCATCCGCCTGGCGAAGCTAGCCTGTTTCAAGCGCATTTAATCTGCAGGTGTTTACGAGCTCGTGTGATTAGATCCATTTATCTCCGCCAGCACTGCATTTTCCCCATTCATTTCTCCACGCGCACTGACAACTGCCTCACTTGCACTTCCACCCAAGTCTTTCGCAGCCGCAAATCTTGGGCCAGCACACTTGCTGTTCTGCTCTACTTTGCTGTTTTACCCCTCATTTCTGAATATATACAGTCGCTAGTTCTCTTCCTCAATAATGCCTGAGGCTGCAAACACACACGAAATGGAGTTCACCAAGCTGGACTCTCTCGCACAGACACTGCAGCCAGTTATCCGATACGTTGTGGCGGTATGTTAGCAGATACCTCTATCGCCTGTAGCACGCACATACTACTAAATCAGGTTTCCCGGTTGTGTAGGTCACGGCACTGGCGTCGGCAAACCACCCAACCACAATCGATAGCCTGGTCCGCTACTGCAAAGCCCGGCTGACTGAGGACGAGATGACTGAGTTTGTTGCAAAGTCGCGCGAATCGCTGGTGAAGATGATATCGACCATGGGCGCCCCTAGAGTAAGCAGCACCATACATGTTTTCAGAATCCGAAGGGAACGCATATTGCAGCCTGAAAGCTAACTTTTGCCGCTGCTTCTCTGCTCAGGTTATCAACGCTACTGGGTCGCTAATGAACGCTGTTGGAGAGGACATTGCATCGAAGCTGCTACCTGTGCCAATAAGGTCCAAGGAAAATGCCACCTATGACGAGATCCGGGAGCGCGGGTTGCAGCTATGGAATGTTATCTACGGCGCACAGGCAAACAAGCTTGAAAACAAGCTCAAAAACATGTACCCAGACCTGGCTGAGGTTATTCAAGTTGGTAGGTTGAAACCCACATTTGCCGCCCAATGTCAATGGCTGTCAGGCAGCTAAATCAATGAGTGTACTCATAGATCTTTACGGCCGCCTGCTCAGCAACACAGACGTGCTCACCACCAAGGAGACTGAGCTATGTACGATTGCGTCGTTGGTTCCGATGGACGTCCCGGCACAGCTCAAGAGCCATACGCTAGGAGCTGGTCGGGTTGGTGCATCAGCTGATGAGGTCGAAGCTGTTGTCAATTCGTCCGAACTGGTATGCAGCCTACTGCGCAAATAGGAGGCGCACGCAAGCGACCGACTGCATTATCAAACTCCATTTGATCTTTGAATTTACTCCAATGGCATTCTCTACTGCGCCTTGCCTTTGTTCAAAAACGATTAGGTATTGATGTGATTCAGCGCCGCCGATCAAGAGCATACAATAGTGGCCGGAATATGCCTGTTGAATAAATCCGCAGTATACTGTTAGATACAGACCCCGCAACAGCCAGTAGCGAGGTAGATACATGGCTTGCCTGGTTGTTCTTGGGTGTTTATCGAGTACAGCTTGTCGATACCTTTAAATGATTGAATTCGGCCGGGGCGTTCTTTTCGGAAGTCTGCATGTGTGGAAAATTAACGAAAGATGGTCAGGCGGACATTGCATATGCAGTTTCCAATAATACAATTCGCATCAGTAAATGAATCTCTATTATACGTACATGACATTTAAGCACGACAACAGGGTCGCGCGCAGCCAGCTATTCAAGCGAGAAACAGCGTGCTCGTAGGTGAGGTATTTGGTCATTCACTGCAGGTCCGTAAAATGTCAATTCGTTTATAAGCTGCTGCGCATTATCCTGACAAGGCTGACACTCATGGCTGCAAAACGCAATTTCCGAAATAGCGAAAAGCACCTTTCTTAGCTGACACTGCTACTCGGAGCTTGTCACTGACATTCTGCCGACACTGGCACATTCACATTGAATGATCCACTCGTTGCATGGACACATTGCTACTTCGTGATTGCTTTAGGATAGGGGGTTCCCAATTGTTTGCAAGCAATCCTAATAATAAATCCAAGAGATCGCCAGTGTCGCATATCCAAGCAACAAAAGTAGGCTACAGCTGCAAGAACACCTGGCTTTATATCTACGCGGATCCAAGAGCCACCCAAGCGCTGGCAATCAGTGGTTCATTGCATCTTGTCTAAGCAGCTCTTCCATTCGGCCTCCATTTCATCTTTTTGCTGTTGTGTTCGTTCATACCAACTGCCTGTTCGAAATTGTCCAAATTGACGCGGCTTGCATTACAATGAAACATACTTTAGCCTGAACAGGGACATGATAGCCGGCCAATTTTCGAATATCTGGTTCCAGGAAGCAAGCTGTCATTTCTAAAAGCGTGAATAATACAAACTATCGATGTCACAAATGGCTAGGGCTGTAAGACGTAATGGTAGGTCAGTGAGTCTACCGAAGGTACTTCTGGGATCCAACGTTAGGAGACTAGTTTCTCGTCCAATAGCAGAAGCGAACCAGAAACAACGACGCTATAATGAACCTCTACCGCCCCTTAGTACAATAGTTGAAGGTGTTGACGAGGATAGTTGTAATATAGCAGCGAATACACTGGTGTTTATATTTTTTTGCAGAGAGTATTTAACTGTAGGTAGTGTTGCAATTGCACGTCAGCTCTGTGCACTTTAACTGAGCAATCACGATGAGCGATGTGGAAATGCTGCCCCAGCAGGCAGCTAGGCTATGAAGGGGTATGACAGTATCATACACTACTGCTGGCTAATGTAATCTTCCTATGCTTGGCAGACCGCCTCTTGGATAGCTGGACTGCAAAAACAATTGAAGCGAACTGTTGCTATAGTTTCCGCCAGCAATTTTTATGTACTCACTCATGCTCCCCTTATCACGGCTCCCTGTCTTGAGCGACATACAGATAGCCGGAAAGTATCTAGTTGTGCTGAACCAGCTACTAGCTAGGCTAGGCTATGTCAAGAGATGCTATTGTATCCAAGCCTTTCCCATGGCTGAACATCCATCAAATCCCGAGGGCTCTGCCTACAATTCAAACTAGTGCTATTGTGTAAATACAACTTGGGGAGCATTGGGTTGCTCACAAAAGCTTTAACGTTGGAAAACATTTGTAAGGGCTTGGAGGAGCTGCGCTAGGGATGTTTCCTCCGTTCTACAGAGCGCTTGTGTAATAGTTTATTTGCATGATACCCCTAGGGTTGTTCCGTCGTACCCGAGGCAGCTTACTCCCTAGGAGTGGCGCAGCTCTGTCCAGGGCCGTGCATGGATTAGTTAGGGGCTCCGTATGTGCACTTCATGATAACCGGGCTTTACGCTCAAGCGAAGCTGCGCAGCACGTTGCCACGGTCATTACTGGGTGTGGCATTGTCTTTGCGGTCTACAGTGGGTTGGCTAATCATGAACAGAATGGATTGGATAACAAGAATAACGAGTTTAACGCTTTCTCATCTCTGGAGCTGCTGTTTCTCGTGTACTGGGGAATGCAGTATTCACAACAGTTTGCCATTTTGCTAGATCGTCAAATATCTATATACAACACATATCCATCGCATTCATCGGATATGAACCACCATATACGATATGTAGGCCACGCATCATATGCCGATTGCCTGCATATATATAAAACAGCACTCTAACTCGATTTATCAAGCAGATCGCTACCAGAATATAGCCATGTGCAGAGACAGCGACCAAATGTGACTACTAATAGTGAACCAGGGCGGTTGAATGTGACTAAATATCATCTATTGGAGCACTAAGGGCTGTGCTCACCACATTCCCAACATCATATCCACACATAAGTAGTACAGCAGGCATGATCGCACATTCGCTGCATTTGCTACATAAAATGTCGCTGGTTCAAAATGACACAGCTTTATATCAAAGAGATCTTATAAACTTCCCAATACTTGCATAAGCGATTTCTGTATCGGGTGCCTCCTCGAACTGCTGGAATACATGAATCATGTCGTCATAGGCCTCGAAAACGATGTTAGCTGTTTCGTGGGTGTTCTGAGCTGACATTTTCTCGTATAGCTTGGCGATATCATCATAGAGACGTTCCCTGGTACCCGCTTGGATTAAGGTTGGCGGAAAGTTAGAGAAGTCGCCGTATAAAGGCGATACCAGCGGGTGACGCAGCTCAGCGACTAAATCCTCAGTAAGCCTATGTCCAGGCGCGTAAAACATACGGCCTGGGTTCTCAGGGAACTCGACAGTTGGAAAGGTCAAATAGTCGAAATCCTCGTTTTCTACAGCACTACGGCTAGTGCAAGACAGCTCTGGCCATGGCGAGATAAGCACAGTACCACGCAAATTACCTATGCCTAGATGGCGCAGCAGCAGTGCCAAGACCAAAACCAGATTTCCGCCTGAGCTCTCACCCGCTAAGATAATGTTCTCTTGCTGGAATCCCTGGTCGAGCAGAAAAAGATACGAGTAGAGTGCGTCAAGGAGCTGTGCTGGGAACATGTTGAGTGGCGAGAGTCGGTAGTCAATCGCCACTGCGCGCATGCCCGTCATTGCTGAAATCTTCGCCACATGCCCCCGGTGTGATGCAGGTGATCCGTATATGTACCCTCCACCGTGGAGATACAGCACAATGCGCTCGCGCTTGTGTGTTGGCCGGACCTCCAGCAGATCCTGTAGCCGGATGCCATGGTCTGCCTGCTCAGTGTGTGCCAGATTAGGAACAATCAGCTCAAATAGCACTCGAGGGCGCTCAGTGTCGGTCCTGTCCTTTTGCATCAGCTCGACGAGTCTCCTTTCAGCAACACCACCAATCCCCGCAAATTTTGATGGGTCAATGTTAATGTCGGCTACAGCAAAGCTTGATTCTATATAGAACCCGACTTCAGCAGGTATTGTAGCATGCGGTATATCGTTCTGTCGGGCTTTAGCAGCGAACTCCGACACATTCAACTGGTGGATTGCGTCGTCAGTAAGGGGGCAATCGGACATGTATTTGCCAGCATAGTAGTAGAGGTCTCGTTTGACGTGGAAGCTCAGCGGCCATCTTTCTGATTTTGGACCTTTGACATAGAAGCGGATAATAGAACGAACGGCCACCATCGCGAGGTAGGTGTAGAGTGCAACTTTGGACAGGAAGGACAGCATTGTTCTCTATGGCAAGTACCAGTGAGTGGGAGGCAGGGTACAGCTACAGCGGGCGAGGCTAGGAAAATTATGAGTTTTTGGATGAGGCAAAGAGGGATAGATGGGGGAGGAGAGTTGGGTTCCAAGGGTGACCAAAAAATTTGGTTCACGGTGGAGAGCGGCAAGAAGCCGTTATGTACTCCTGTGGGCGTGGTGGGCCTCACACCAACCACGAAAATCACCACAGAACAATAGCCACCGGGCGGACAGTGCACTATTTCTGTTTTTCCATGGCCGAATGTCATGTCAGAGGCAGCACAGGTATTCACTCGCACACTGTGTCTTGAGAGCCCTATCACCATTGTGTCCTCTCCGCGTCTATTCGTGCAATACAGCTTCCCGGAATCAAATGCATCATATGTACGTGGATGCAGCGTGCTAATAGTGGTGATGTGTGCGGCGCTGAGCAGAAGACAATACTGCATTTCCCATTCACCGCGCTCCGAGGGTAAGGGGGGGTGAAGACTCGGGTCTAGCGCCAGTTGATTTCAAGAAATGCCAATCACATAGCGCTCCGGGCAGACAAGTGATCCAGCCACGGGGCGCTACTTGTCCTCCGCCATTCTGACGCACGACGTATACTTCTGGACCAACGGCCCACTAGCCAAGGCGCCAAGCATCTGCTTATTGTCATCGTCTACCGCCCTCCCCGCAAACCTACATGTGCAATACACCTCAATGTTAGGCTACTTTGAATGCACATGGGATAAATGAGGGGTAGGCCACAGCCAATCGAGGACAATGCCGAAGCACTGCCGCTGGAGGGTTACTAGTAGGACATACGCAACATGGCAAGAGGACCACGTGGTGTTTTGATGTGTGGATTCAAACAGCAAATAGGGAGCGTAGAAGAGGGAGCTCATCGTGTAGGAGGAAGAAAACCGGTTTAGTTGCGAGGCGGCGACACGCCTGTCACTGCAAGCACCACCGGGTCAGTTTCGGGCTTGTCAAAGTCCTGCATCTGGCCGTCAGGTCTAGAGAAGATCCACTTCGAGACCTGCTCGCCTGCCTGCTGCGGGTCGTGGGGGATGTCCTTGATCAGCATCTTTGGGTGGTAGTTCCCGTCAATCTCGAGCTGGAAGAACCGGGGCGTGAACCGGGTCTTCTCAGCCTCACGCTTCTTGACACCCTGCCGCTGCTCCTCCTCGATCGCAGACTTGTATGTGGTGGCGGCGTCCAGGTCGCTGTCCTTGATGGCCTTGGTCACGTGCTTCCAGAGGTTGCGCGACTCGTGCGGCTCCTGCTCGGCCGCACACGCAACGAGCTGCGGCACCACCTGCTCCTTGCGTGAGTCGAACAGCACCACAGGCTCTGTCTTGCGCACCTTGTCGGCAATGTACATTGTCGTCTGCCAGTTGCCCGTGATCTCGTGCAGCACCTCGCGCGTCGAGATGCGCCGGATCTTGCCTGCAATCTGGTTGTACGTGCCCCAGATCAGGCCCTTGGTCTTGAACTCGACCTCAAACATCAGATCAGATTCCTTGCACGTGACCGACGCTGTCTCGCCGAGCTCCAGCACCATCTTGCCGAACAGAATCCCGCGCGCGTACATGTTCGGGTACGTCACCTCGTATGTCTCCTTCCAGTTGTCGAAATGGATCTTTGCGTAGCCCTCGAGGATCATTCCCACGCTGTTGCCGAAGAACCGGCTCTTCGGCCGCAGGTCGCCCTCAATCGTGATGTGGTGGTCGGGGCTGTTGTAGAACATTGCTGTGATGGGCGGGTGGTGCGATACCTGCTCAGCGATAAAGTACGCATTCGTGCCGTCCGAGAACGCATACTTTGAGCGGAAGAACTCGCCTAGCACCGGGTTGTACGGCTTCTTCACTCCCTAGCCGCCCATACGAAAGGGGAGAGATGTCAGTGAAGAAGTGGAGAGGACAATAGCGTCATAGGACTCATGCAGAATTTGGTTGCCGGCACCGCATGGATTGCCATCGATTCTTACCTTTGGGTGGATATGCCAACCAGACATGTAGTACTTGACAACGCCAATGAAGCGCTTCACCGGGTCATCTGCCTTGTTTGCGCTATGTCCAAATAAGACGTGGGGGAGTGGGTGGTGTTGAGTGAGGGATGGTCTCGATTCCGGTGTGTCCGCACCGGTCATGTCTCTACCCACGTGGCTCGCAAATCCATGGTACATTGGCACACAATAATGGACAACTGCAACAGGAAGCCAGGATGAAAACAGAGCTCTCGCTTTTCCATGCATGAGTTTCGCGCCAACACAATCAGCAGGAAAACGAGACGAGGACAGAATGAAGCATGTGTGAGACAAATCTACAGGCCACAGCCAAAGAGGCAGGGGAGAAAGGCTGGGATACCAAGGGGAACTCTCCGGAGGTTCCCCGCAAGAGCACCGCAACAGAGCGAGCCAAGGTGCACGGACTGGCCAAAGTCTGGTACTGCTCAATGGGAGATCGCTTGGGCACCACTGCACGCTGTATAAGCTTACCTGAACAGAAAATCGGGGTGGGACATAAAGTCAGTGACCCGCTCAGTGAAGCTGCGCGGCTCCAGCACAAACGTCGGGAATGTAATGCGCGACAGGTCCATGTCCTTGCGCAATTGCCCAATCATGCTGAGAATGATGCTGCGAGGCTCCTCATCGAGCTCCTCCTCAACTGCGCACACCTCGTCCGTCTTGTTCATTTTAGTTTAAATACTTTGGATAGCACTCTCGTACACGAGCAAAAGGAAAAAATTGAGTGAAATGTAAACTCGAAAAGAGAAGAAGGGGAACAAGAAATGGACAGGTGTATACCCAAGCCAACACCATCCTAAAAAATTGGCATCGATTTTTTCGGGGCAGGGGAAATGCACTCAATCGGACTCGCCGCCGTGCCACAGGAACAGGGCTGTTGGTGACGTAGCAGAGTTCTGTGATGCGAACCACCAATATTTTTACGATCGAATTTTAGAACCCAGCCCAGACCAGAGTCGCTGATTTCTGCCCGCCTCGACACATTTGCTGGGCAAGGCCGCGCAGCTATGCATGGCCGGCCCGCTGCCACCGCTCCTAAACGGATTTATTGAACATGGAGTGTAGCTATGTCAATTTCTCTAATCGGCCATGGCAGACGCATCCTCGCCGCTGTTGGTGCCGCTCAGGATCTGCACAGGCGCACCCAGTGTCTGGTCTGTGGGCACCATCAAAATGAGGTTCTTGGTGTTGACTTCCCGGCGGTACTGCGTCAGTGCCTGTGTAAACGCATCACGGTTGGCCGACTTCAGCTGGAACTCGGTCGCCGAGAACAGCGCCTTGAGCGCTGCAATCAGGTCATCGCGCCGCTCCGCCGGCTGGTACTGAACAATCTGCTGCGTGTGCTGCATGGCAAAGTCAAACTGGAGCACCATCAGGCAGAACAGCGGCCGCGAAAACGACCAGTCGTTTGACCGGTCTTCAAACAGCACAATATTCAGCAGCGCCTTGAGCAGGTACTGGTTGATGTCGACCCGCCCATGCACCAGCTTGGCCAGGTCCTCGGCGCGCGCAACGCCGTCTTCCACGCCCTCGATGGCGTTGGTAATCACAGAGTTGATCACAGTGCACGCCGACGACGACACGGCCACCTCGGCGTGGTCAAATGCCTCGACGCAGATCTGCATAATATGCTCGTATGCCGCGTTGTCCAGGTCGACTAGCTCAAGGTTTGTCTTGGCCAGCAACGTCTCGAGCATCGTCAGCGTCGCCTTGCCCAGCTTTGGATACGCAATGACGTCACTGATTGGGAACTGCTTCAGCATCTCGAGCGTGATCTTGAGCGCATTGTCTAGCGCCTCGTCGCCATATAGAGGCATGACGCCAATGGCCACGTATTTGCCCATGAATAGTCGCGTCAGGATGTTGAAGCACACAGACACGCCCTTGTACCGGTCCTTGTATATGTCGCGTACTGGGTCACTGGTTTTCAGAATAAAGCTGCCATACTCCCACATTGCCTTGCTGGCCTCGCGGAAGATCAGGATCCCGTTCGGCGACGAGATGTCAAAGTTTAGCCGCTGCGTGCGGTTGAACACAAATTCTGACATGAACTTGAGCGCGGCGACATGGACCGGCGGGTCCTTGCTCAGCAGCAGGCAGCGGTGCACCAGCTGGATGTAGCTAGGGCAGATCCAGTTGAAGAACATGGTGAACCCTGCCCGCGTCGACAGCGCTGTCAAGAACCCGCGCAGATCGCGCAGAATACGGATCAGGCTCAGCCGCATGCTGGGCTGTGCGAATTGCATATCTGGAAGGCTCAGCATGCCGTCGATCATGGCGCTCCATGGCCGTACAAATTCCGCAAACGTCGCTGCAGACGAGTCGCTCGCCATCAGAATCCGCGCCAGCGCAGAGTAGTACAGGGCACGCTGCTTGTACTCGCCCATGCACGATAAAAAGTGGAACTGCTCGCTGCTGTGGTTTGCTAGCAGGAGCTTGATCGTGTTCAGCTTGGTTATCTGCCGCACACTGACGTACCCAATGGACATGTCGTGCAAGAGCTGTAGCGTCCGACTGATCACAGCTGTCTGCGTGCGCCATGTCTTGAGGTTGAACATCACCTTCTGCATCGTAATCTCGAGCACAGCGGCCGAATCGGTGATGCCAGCGATTTCTGACAGCTTTGTGAATATCGACGTTGTCTTGTACCCCTGCTCGCCGATGTAGCTGGCCCGGAAAGAGTAGTAGAGCTGCAGAAACGCTAGCTCCAACGCCTCGCACGGCGGCACAGCAATTGGGCTCGAAAGCCGCCGCTGCACCAGCCGATCCAGCTCCATACCGATGGAAAACATCTCAGCATCAATAACGTCGTCCTCAGCCATAGTCTTGTACGGCTGCCGCCCATTAATGCACAGCGCCAGGGCATATGTGGGCCATGTCAGCTGGCTCTCAATCGTCATCAAGCCCTCCTCGTTGATCTGTCCCGAAGACAGGAGGCTCTGGTACTCGCCGGCCATCTCGCGGAACAAGTTGACGATGACTGGCGCGCAAGTCGCATAGGATGACCGCACAATGTTGGTCAAAAGGGTGATGTTCTCGACCAGCCCGTCGGTGTCTTCGAGCGGGTTGTCTGCCGCCGAGTCCCCCATCACCACACGAGACGTCACCTGCACCATCGAATCCAGGTACAGCTTTACGATCTGCGGCAGGGATTCTGAAATCACGTCCCCGGCAATGCTGCTCTTCTCGTTGTCTCGCGCGTCGTGCGTCGTCGCAATCTTGGCCCAGAACGTCAATAGCGGCGCAAAGCTGTTTGGCGACCACTCCCACAGAGTCAGCGCAGTTGACGTGAACTGTGCAGCCGAAACCAGTAGCTCACGGTACACGGCAGTTTCCTCAATCTCCACTAGCGTGTGGATGCACCGGAAACGCGCCAGCAGGCGGCACAGGTGGTGGTAGTTCTCAACATCCTCGAGCCCGATGGTACCTTGGAGGATCTCGACAATGCCTGCCGACATGCGCTTGACAAAGGTGACACGCACTGTCTCCATGTAGAACGACCGGCGGATTGAGGCCAGCATTACCAGCACTTCGAGGAACAGGCTGCTGATGGGCGGGCTGCTGTGCTTGTACCCGTCAAAGTACGGATCCAAAAAGTTGTCGATTTGGATCAGATCCTTCCATGACGACGGGACCTGGATCGCAACTGCGTCGTCGGAGGCATCATCAGGCGCCAGGCCAATGAAGTCGAACGACAGACAGTCGCGCTGCAGCACCAGCGAATTCGACAGGATGTGCCGCTTGTCATCGCTGTTGCTGGTGCCCATCGCCTGGATGGTGCTGCGCATGGTCTTCAGCGAGTGCTCAAAGATGCTCTTGAGCTCCTTGTCGCGGAACATCACCACCACGCGTCGCTGCTTTGCAAGGTACTTTGCCGGCAGCTCCTTGTTGAATTCTTCAACAAACGCATGCATCATCTGCAGCGCAAGAATCTCGTGCTTCTCTGACGCCTTGCCCAGCTCCAGCATCTTCTCCACTACGTCTACCGAATCATCCAGGTCAAACCAGGTGAACATGACAATCAGCGCTAGCGTACGTGTAGCGTCGTCGATGAGGAATCCCGGCATCAGCGTGAACTTGCCATGGATTGCATCGAACAGCTCGTTGCCTACTTGCAGGAAGAAATATTGGATAGTGTGTGGGGGTTTAGAATAGTAGCGTTGGCATATGACCGCTCAGCACGGGCTGGCATGTGCGTGATTCATTTCCCGCACAAGGCAGGGGGACGGACAAGGGGACGGGTAGGGTGCGCAAAATAAAACATTACGACGGACAGGTGTCATATGAGCAGCGCGCACACACCGCACTTCCCCAAAAAACGAGCCTTTCCTCGCACGTGCGGCCGCTTCTCAGCAGACTGAACGACTCACAAGGGATGCAGAGGCAAATAGGAAGACACCCCCACCCAAATACTTACGCAACCGCCGCTTCTGCTCGTTCGGCAGGACCCCGAGATGGTTCAGCACCAGTGTGCGCAGCCGACGAATCACATAGCCCATTGAGAGCACCTTGCTCGACTGGTTGAATAGCCACATCATCATGGTCGCTGAATCTGACGGGCCCTTGATGCCTGGAAACACCGTCAGCACCCGCTCCTGGCCAGAGCTGAATCCATGCGACCCCGATATCTCCACCAGCGTCTCGGCAAACGTCGGAAAGTAGTACCGCAGCCGCCGCTCCGCCTCCTCGCGCTGCTCTGTTGACGGCGAGCCCAGTGCTTGCTCGCACCACATATCCAGCTGCTCGAGCTGAGGGTACTGGTGCTCGTCGCTCGTGTCCAAATTCATTTGACTGCGGGTATAGTAAACTGGTTCTATATTTCTCTCACCTAATAATTAGAACAGAAATTGAATTGAATCCAGCTTTTTGCTGCTGTTGCTGTAGTTGTTGTTTAGCTGCGCAGGGTGTGTATTTCCCCTTGACTCTGCTAGAGAAGAAAGAAGAAGTTAAAAGCACTGTCAGGAAGAGGGGAGAAAAAGAGCGGATGCGAAAATCCTGGGAAACCATCACTGCAGCTGCGCGAGTTCAGGGAGTGACGAAATCACGAGCTAGATTGCGTTGCTTGCAGATCAAGCTGTAAAAACACTGCGCCTGACCACAATAAAACCGCTGTGCCCGAACGCACAGAAGCAGCAGAGCCCAGGGCCTAATTGCCGCCAAAGGACATGATGCTCGGCTGTAGCTGGCTGCTGTAGCCGGCTAGAACGCCTGTCTAACAAGGTGCTACTGGCGGATATTGCGCTCAATCGCTTCTCGGCGCATATTGCGGGCACTGATCAAGCATACTGAGGGCCAACCCCCAGCTGCTTAAGCCCCATGTACAGGCTCAGTGCTCACACGTATCAAGTACATGAGGAGCAGAGATGACTACAAGGTGGCGCAAATAGTAGCATGTCTCTGCCAGCGATCTGGGAAACCATGGCATGCTTGTTTTCCCTATTCTCGCCTGTTTTCATGGACTGTCAGACAGGATGTATTGGCCACCGCACACCATGTATCCCGTAGACTCCTACACAACCCACTTCTTTACGCAGCTTCCTTTAAACAGTTTTGCAGTTTATCTGAAGGTCTTCTATTAAACAAGGCAAGCCATGTAACTAGTGCTTCGTACATAAAGTAGTATGCATTCATTTTTCGACCCAAGTCGGCGTCAGGCTCCAGTCCACGTCACTAATCTGAATAAACTTCCCTTCAACATTGGGATCAGAGAGCAAGTGGCTTTCCGTATTATGCAAGTTGGAAACGAATTATTCTTGGACAAGTGCTTATATTTATGAGTATAGCAGTATCTATTGTTGATAAATATGTACCCACGCCCCGTGCTCTCTCAACAATTAGCATGTGTACGGGTCTAAAATATGTTGGGCTTCTTGGAGGAAAAACCCCTTAGAACTTGGCTATACTCGCCTTCATCAGACAATGTATACCATAGAAGCTGTACCTCCGAAAACATCATTAGTGCTGCGCAAGTCATTTCCAACATGGCTCCTGCGCCCGGGTCTGTACTCTCCCTCCCTCGTCTTCCTTTTCTCCTCTCTTCAGCACCAGTACTTTCCTCTACCTTTTTCTATGACGCTGAGTGCTTCAAATGGATGTAGCTTCAATTTTCACTACTACTCAGATCCCAGTGGGGCTGAACTCTCTCTGGACTGCATTCGGGCTAGCTCTTGCAGCATGCACTACATGCCTGGCATACCGAGCCTTCTTTTCACCGCTTGCACGCATTCCGGGGCCGTTTCTGAACAGGATCTCTAACCTTCCACTTCAATACCACATGTTCCGAGGACACTATCACTGGTACTCAACACAGCTGCATGCCAGGTATGGCGACATGGTGCGCATGGGAATCGACCATGTTTCTCTGTCAAATACGGCCGACACACGGCGTGTGCTGGCCACGCACGCATTCCGGAAGGGTCGTATGTATAACCAAATTGAGTCAAACGGGTATGGCGTCAATACATTTTCGACGGTTGACCCCGAAGTAAACAAGCTCCGTCGGCGCTTGATTGGAGATGCATTCGCAATGCATACCATGCGCCAGGTTGAGGGCCTAATTGTAGAATCAGGCGCCAGCGCGCTCATCAAGCTGTGGGACAGCGAGATTGCCAGCCAAGGAGGCATCGCTTGCACCAACTACTTTTATACATTTCACCGGATGGGCTACGATGTTATTGGCGAACTAGCATTTGGCAGGACCTTCAACACTCTTCCGACTGGCGATATGGAACTTATCGACTGGATACACGACTCGATAAAGCTTAGTATATTGATTGGCCAGGCGCCGATAGTCACAAAGTTCCTCTGGGTTTTCAGGCGGCTGGTAGACTCGACTAAGAAGATCCAGCAGCTGGTACGTGACACCATCGAGACACGCAAGAAACTGATCTGTGAGGCCGGTAAGCCACCGCGTGTCGATGTTTTGCAAAAGTTTATCGATGCCAAAGACATGGAAACCAGCAAGGTGCTTCTGCCTGTTCAGCTCGAATCTGAGGTTCGCCTGACGCTCCTTGCCGGGTCCGACACCACCAGCAACACTCTGTCGTTTACTATCATGAACCTGATGCATTACCCAGAGCACTACAGGCGGGTTACAGACGAAGTCCGCTCAGCGTTTCCCGACACCTCCAAGGTGATTTCCTTTGCTGATGCCAAGGCCAAGCTGCCGTACCTCACTGCGGTCATATATGAATCCATGCGCCTCAATCCCTCCCTTGCGAATATGCTCCAGCGCAGCGTTCCAGCAGAAGGCGCTATTTTCCAGAATTGCTTCTTGCCAGGCGATACGCAGATTTGCATCTCAATTTCTGCATGCCACCGTAATCCGCAACTGTGGAATAGCCCTGACGTCTTTGACCCTGAGCGTTTCCTCGGGCCAGACTCGGCAGAACGGATCAAGGATATACTGACATTCAGTTCTGGCGTTCGCGCATGCATTGCAAAGAACATGGTTATGCTCGAATTGTATACTGCGCTGGCCAACATGTTGCGTCGATACAATTTCTCGCTGCCAGCAGACTCGATGTACGGCCCTCACAGACTCGACAGGAACGGAATCCCTGTGGAGATCCCTTCGTCGTCCTTCATTGTCACTGGGCCAACGAGCCCTAAGGCCCACTGCTGGGTTAACATTTCAAGGGCGTAATGTAGTCAACGCTAAATAGCGCATCATGGGTATTATTCCGCTCAAATTGGTAGCCTTGTTTTATTTGAGAGTGGAGTTTGATCGCATACATATAAATGCTACCGGCATCCTGGAGACCCCGATTGTGCTGTCTGCTGGCAAAACTATGCAGATTTTCTCTTGGTTGACAGCCCAGCACAACATCGGCTTTCATGCGTGCATGTGTCGAGGTGCTGGGCAGTAAGGCATTACGCGCGCACCTAGCTGCAGCTGATGCCCGACAGCTTTGTTTTGCCATGCAAGCGCGCTCCAGGCTGGCAATTGACTTGATCACAGGCGTTGCTTTGCATACTGTGCTCGAAAAGGATTTGTTTGGTTGCTGTCTCCCAGCAGATTTTCAGCAGTGAGCGCAAGGGCGGCGATGGAATCTGTCGATTATTTTTCCCCGGTGTTCATCAGCAGGGCGCCCATTCTCTTTATTGCTGTCCATGTAAAAAGCATCCTTTGTTCCTCTTTTTCACACAGCTATATTTCTTTGTTCTACTATCTTGTTTGGGAATGCAGGCTGAGGAGCAAATTCGGCGCACAACGCGGGCAATTCGGCGGCTTTATACCCGGGAGAAGCAGTGGCTCGGGTCGCGCTCCAGCGAACAGCTCGCTTTGCTGACACAGGAGGGCGAGCTGCAGCTGAGCGAGCAGCTGCACTACGGCGAAGTAGCATTCCTCGTGCTGGGCCTCAAGCCATGCGTCATCCTCGACTATGCGGGCGACCGCACGCAGCTGGCCGACTACATCACGTCAGTCATCCAGCCGTCGTTGCGCGAGCTGAACGAGGTGGGCCGGCAGAGCAAGCACTTGCCGATCACCAACACGAGTGGAGAGTACCCGCGCCAGTTCAACCTGGTGTGCAGGCGGATTGACGGCGAGCTGGCGAGTCCCGAGGTTCCTAATTGGACGGGCGCATATGCGCTGTATGATGCGGCGTGGGAGGAGTCAGAGGTGTGGACGAAGGAGCACCTGCTGAACCCCGAGACCAAGTCTGTCAGCGAGAACGAGCTGGCCAAGGGCCTGGACTACCCTGGCTCTCTACCGAATTCCGTGCAGGATGCGCGGTCGATTGTGCCTGTATCATACTTGGGTCGCATGAAGTAAGTAGCACTGCACAGAGTGGGGACGGAGGGAGGGGCAATTTAGCAGTCCTGAGAGAAAGACATTCATGTGCATGCTGCGGCTATGTTGCATAATCTGCACACACCGGCATCCATACATCAGCGTGTTTCCGTCCCCCGTTTCAGGAAACACCACACTTACATCCAGTCTGCGGGATTGTCTGCTTATCGATTTGCCAAACCGTATGTGGTGTAGGAGCGAGAGTGGCGAGTGGATGTGTGACCGGTGGGAGTGTCTGACATCGTTCATTGCACTGCACCACCAGCTGCCGCAGGTTGCGCACCACCGGATGCGGTACCAGGCGATCCGAATGTTCGACATTGAGATGCATGTAAACATAGACACCGAGTTTGTCAACGAGTTCCAGATGTAGAAAAACAGCATGGGTGTAGTCGTTGTTTGGTTATTTCCAAGAAAGACTTGCGTTATCAAACAAGGCATAGCGAAGCAGCTCGAGAGCTGGGCCGCTGATGACAAATGCTTGTCCGAATATTGGCCATAGTCATGTTCTCAGTGTGCACAGCCCACGGCCATGATGCTGACGCTGCCAGAACCGCAGCTGGCTAAGCGCAGTCACTGCCCGCCATTGCTGCGGCCCAGCCGTCTTGGTACATGGTCTGATTGCAGGCATTCTGTGGGCACCAGCGATTTGCAGAAAGCCAGGCCAGGGTTGTTTTTATGCGCTGTCCAGTGCACACAAAAAATTTTCCCTCGCTCTTTCAGCTTAGCTGCCTCAATTTTCAAATACTATTACTTTCAAAATGGGTAAAATTTTCCAGCCCAGCAACAAAATTCAGCTGACCAACGTGTCGGTAGTACGCCTGCGCAAGGGCGGCAAGCGATTCGAGGTGGCATGCTACAAGAACAAGGCCTCGGAATGGCGCAACGGCGTTGAGAAGGACATCGACGAGGTGCTTCAGATCCACCAGGTGTACATGAACGTGTCCAAGGGCCAGGTGGCCAAGACCGAGGAGCTGAAAAAGTGCTTCAAGACTGAGGACGTCGACGAGGTGATCCGCGAGATCCTGCAAAAGGGCGAGCAGCAGGTGTCTGACAAGGAGCGGCACCACCAGCTCGACAACATGCTGCGAGACATCGCCACCATCGTTGCCGAGAAGTGCATAAACCCGACCACGCAGCGGCCATATACTGTCACCATGATCGAGAAGGCCATGGGCGATCTGCACTACTCGGTGAACCCGAACCGCAGCGCCAAGCAGCAGGCGCTGGATGTCATCAAGCAGATCCAGCAGCAGAACATTATGCCAATTTCCAGGGCCCGGATGCGCATCCGGGTGACAATGCCGAGCAAGGAGGCGAAGCGGATCAAGGACAAGCTGTCGCCGCTGGTCGCCGAGACCGAGGAGGAGGACATTAGCGAGGAATATGAGCTGATTGCGCTGATCGACCCTGGCCAGTTCCGCGCTATCTCGGATCTGCTGCAGGCGGAATGCAAGGGCCGCGGCGAGGTTGAGGTTCTGAGTCTCCGGGACACGAACGACGAGGATAGCACGTTCATGTAGGTTCTATACAGCTTGGTGAAATTAATCCATATATTCAACACCCATCATCTACTCGTCGCTATCGTCACTGTCGCTGACTAATGAGGCGTCGTGCGCGCCGCGCAGCTTCTCGATCCACTGCTCTTTGACCTTGGCCTCGTGCGCCAGCAGTTCTCCATCGTCATCTTCGTCTCTGTATCCAAAGTACCTCGCATCGACCCGCTTCATCAGGTCGCCTCTCTGATTCCGCCTGGCCTTGCTTGAGTCCTGCTGTTGCTCAAACAGCTCCCGCACACCAGGCAGCTCCTTTGCCCGTCCAAAGTACTTGTACCCACGGTTTCCAGGCACCTCCCGCCCCTGGTGGTCGATCATCTTTGGGCCAATCTTTCTGTAGTCTGGGCCACCCAGCTCCATGACACGGTTCTCCCAGTGGATTTTGGCGCGCAGCAGTTTGTTGATCCCGTCGTTGAGGTCGCGTATCTGCGATTCGGGGAGAGACGAGTCGTGGATGCGGGAGACGTCGCGCGAGATCTCGCGGATCACGTCGCGCCGCCATTTCTCGGCCTCGTCAAGCGTGTTGGCAAGCGAGGCGAGATGCGGCCGCCGCTCCTTGGGCTTGTGGATGCCCAGCTCGATGGACTGCGCTTCGCGGAAGCGGTAGAGCATCGACTGCGCCTTTTCCTGGTTGCGGGCCATGGCTGGTGTGAGTGTGACAAGAGAGTGAAGGGACTATGTGGAAATGGCTTGCGATGATGGCACCCGAACTTTTGCTCCATGGCGTGCTCGACTGCGCCATGCATCACGTGTTTATGGTTTCCATCCAAAAAGTCATTCCTTGGGTGGCTGTGACGTCGCGAACAGCCATTTGCTCCGTTTTTACAAAAGGCATATTCTGCGCCAAGTGGGCCAGTAAATTGCAGCGCCTTTTTCAACCGCCCTTTTCCTCATTCTCTGCTCTACAATCTTGCACGGCAGCTTGCTGACTGCATTTATATTTTACACAAAGCACTATTTGTTTATCGGCCTTATCTGCCTTCACGATGGTTCAGCTGCTGGTCCGCTCGCCGTCTGTCAACACCCCTGACAACTTTCAAATCAGTATCGGCACAGAGATGCACATTGCCGAGGTGAAGCGGGAAATTGAGCGCCAGCACCCGTCTGCCCCGCAGGCGCGTGACATGCGGGTTATATGGAAAGGCCGGATTCTGAACGACGACTATCCAGTGATGAAGAATATACCAGCGCAACGACGACGAGGCGGAGGAGGTGCCAGAGCCACAGACTGTGCACTTTGTGCTGAACACGCCAATAAGCGGCATACCGAAGCAGCCCACCACACATGGAGCGAAGCAGGCAGAGGGACAGAAAATGGCGGGCGCCGGCGGCGGCTGATTTAGCCAAGGATGATGGCGTGCCTGCAGACAGCGCGTCTATTGTGCCGCTGGGCAACCAATTCCAGTATGTGCTGGTTAATGGCGTGCCATATCTGATGGAGCTGACGCCTGTGGGGCTCGATGCGCCAGCTGCCAGACTGGACGATCCCGACGATGACACGCCGATTGCACAGCTTATGGCACGCACGGCTACCACGCTGTCGCAGTACGAGCAGGTCCAGCGGCTAATGGCCCAGACGCAGGCGATTGTGGACCGGGCGAATGCGAGGCAGGACGCAGGCATGAACAACCCGGATGTCCGGCCAGCCGACCACCACGGCGTGCCGCTTGACGTGTTTCGCAGCATAAACTTCAGTGCAATCTGGAACGCCGCCTGGCTCCTGCTGAGAATGGCGCTGCTGGTTGCGGTGTTTGCACACGATGCGAGCTGGGAGCGGCTGATTCTGCTTGGCGCACTGGTGCTTGGATTCATAGTTCTGCAGAGCCGCGGCGTGCGTGAGGGCTTTGCTAGGCTCAACAACGCTAATGGGGAGCGGGACAACGGCACTGAAGGGCAGCCGAGGGTGTATTCTGTGTGGGAGAAGATCAAGGCGCTGGCAATTGCCCTGCTCACGTCACTGGTGCCGTCGGAGCCGTTCCAGGGGCCTCTGGCCGAAGAGTAGACCACAGTGTGTTTTTTCTGTAGCTTTAGATAGTATTTTAAACGGATATCCAGCATATATTCCACATCGCGCGTGTGCCAGAGCTGCCTGGTTGAGTCTGTAGGCACGGGTGTCGACTTTAAGGAGCAGGGTGGGATTTGCACTGGCAACTGGCCGGTCGGAATCGCGGCCACACGCGCATCCCCGAGTAGCCCGCTTTCGCAGTCCTATAAAATTGTGTCCGATCACAAGCCAGCCAGGAACCTTCAAGGGCGCTGTTCGTCGGAGACCTACTTCTCCTCTACTGCCAGTCCAAATCAGCCTATTTTCTTGCTATGTCTTCCTACACCTTTGAGACCCTCCTCGTGGACATTTCCGCTAGCGGCGTCGCACACGTCGAGATCAACCGGCCCAAAAACCTCAATGCCTTCAGCCACCAGACGTGGCAGGATATCGGGCGGTGCTTCGCGCAGTTCAAATCCGACGGCAACGTGCGGTGCATCGTGCTCAGTGCAGCTGGCCGCATGTTCACCGCCGGCCTTGATCTCAAGGATGCCATGAAGCGTGCAGCCGAGCGCCAAAAGGAGGACGGCAGCCGCGATGTTGCCCGCAAGGGCTACTACCAGCGCCTGTATCTGCTTGAGTTCCAGGACGCACTGACGCAGGTCGAGACATGTGACAAGCCGGTCATTTCTGTTGTCCATGGCGCATGCATTGGCATTGGCGTGGACCTGAACGTCGCATGTGATATTCGCATTGCCTCCGAGGACGCCTACTACTGCGTCAAAGAGGTCGACATTGGTATGGCAGCAGACATCGGTACGCTGCAGCGCCTGCCCAAGGTCGTCGGCAACGACAGCTGGGTGCGCGACATCTGCTACACTGCTCGCAATGTTCCGGCCAAGGAGGCGCAGGCCTTTGGTCTGGTCAGCAATGTATACAAAACTAAGGACGAGTCGATGAAGGCCGCGTTTGAGCTCGCTGAGACCATTGCCAGCAAGTCGCCGGTTGCCGTTGTTAGCACCAAGCACCTGCTCAACTACTCGCGCGACCACACGGTTCAAGAGGGCTTGAGTACACCGCGTTGTGGAACGCATTGGCGCACAACTCGAAGGACATGGGCGTCGCAATGATGGCCAGCCTGCAGAAGCAGAAGGCGACGTTCCCCAAGCTTTAGGTAGTTTTTAGCAGGTACTAATAAATGGCCCGTGCGCATTCCCGAATTGACAGTCATGGTCCGCCTGTGCATGAAGCCAGGAGATCAGCTGTGGCATGGGCTCCAGCTACCCGGTGAAGAAAAACTGTTGCCCACCCAGCCAGAGCTCGAAATGAAAGGAGGCTCTATGCTCCGTAGGCGGAGCCAAAACGCTCCGTGCCCATCGTGACTATCCCGCGCATGCAGCTGGGATCTGAAGATCCATAAAATGGCATGTGCACGGACAGCAGACATTGCTTCGAACAATTCTCTCTTTACTTCCCGTCTGACTATAAACGCCCCTCCCGCCACCCGCTTTCTAATTCCTCTTACCACCAAGCAACAGCAACATCATCATCACGCTCAATCAGCCATGCCGCCGTACAACTTTTCTACTCTCACCGTCGAGATCAGCCCCGCTGGGCGTTGCGCACGTTCAGCTGAACCGGCCAAAGGCGCTCAATGCCTTCAGCAACCAGATGTGGGAGGACATCCACGCGTGCTTCTCGCAAATGAAGACTGACAGCGACGTGCGCTGCGCTGTTGTCTCCGGCTCCGGGCGGATCTTCACCGCCGGTCTTGATCTCAAGGATGCAGTCCAAAATCCAACGTTCTCCGGTAAGCACGACGAGTCAGCCGATGTCGCGCGCAAGGGGTACTACCACCGGTTCCATATCCACCACTGGCAAGACTGTCTCTCGGCGATGGAGCGGTGCGATAAGCCAGTTATTGCGCGGTTCATAACGCCTGCTTTGGCGCGGGCGTTGACTTCATCACCGGATGCGATATCCGCCTGGCGACCGAGGACGCATACTTTTGCGTCAAAGAGGTTGATATTGGCATGGCTGCAGATGTCGGCACGCTGCAGCGCCTGCCCAAGGTCGTCGGCAACGACAGCTGGGTGCGCGAGGTATGCTATACGGCGCGCCAAGTACCGGCCAAGGAGGCACTAGCTGTCGGACTTATCAGCGGTGTGTACAAAACCAAGGAGGAGATGGTCAAGGCTGCGCTGGTGATGGCTGAGACTATCGCCAGCAAGTCGCCGGTTGCTGTTGTCAGCACCAAACACCTGCTGAATCATGCCCGTGATCACACAGTCCAAGAGGGCTTGAGTACACCGCGCTGTGGAACGCATTGGCGCACAACTCGAAAGACATGGGTGTCGCGATGATGGCCAGCCTGCAGAAGCAGAAGGCGACGTTCCCCAAGCTATGAAGGCATTTAGGATATAGTGCCAATATACCAGTTATAGTAGGAGCCAGCCGCTGGTATACGAATGCGAGGAGTGGAGAGTCTCAGTTGAGCGCAATCCCGCATTACCCGACAAACCTCCGTGGTGGCACTATCAAAAAGTAACAGAGAGGAGCCAGCTCATTTGCCCGCAATGCTACACGCATGAGCCGGGTCACCTGAAGGTAATTTCGGACATTGGGGGGAGGGTTGTTCACAAGAATGCAAGCGAGTTAGAAATGGTGCGAGAAATTGGCCGAGACTAGTTGTGATAAGCAATGGCACTAGGCTGGAGCCGGTACGTTTCTCCCCAACAAGTATCTGGATCCAGTTGCATCTGAGCACATGTGCATCATGTGCGTGCTTGGGCGCATATATGTTCCAGTGTTGGCCCAGTCCCCAAAAATGTAGACTCAGAGGGTGGGCGACAACAAGAAACCACCCCCTCGTGGACAAGGGGCAATTCAGGAGTACAATTCAGGTATTGGGAAACGTAGGAATGCTGTGACCTACGTCATCCCGGTTGAGAACAGGATTTGGTATGAAATGTGCAATACAGGATGACAGCCTGGAAAAACTAACTGCTGTTGACCTCGCTCCTCGTGCTCATTCCCATGCATCTATTGGTATTCATGATAAGGCGCGATTGAGCTTCGCCGTATCTATCTTAACCAAGTCCACTCTTGTGGGATGCTACCTAACAAATACACCGATAGCCAATAGCTAGTGCATTTGCGCTTCTCAGTGTAATCCACTAGTGACCGCTGTGTTATCGTAGGCCCATCTATTGGCGTGGATGTGCCGAGATAGCGATGTGGAAGCATCATTGTCGTCATTATCAGTGCTGGATGCCAATCAAGCTGGATACTATCAAGTGCGATACCAGGCTTTTACTGCCACATGTTGTGGGCCGATATTTGGGAAAGGGCACATGGTGAATTGACAGGCGCTCTACGTCAAGGCAGATATGGACAATACACGCACGGTCCGGGTATTTACTGAATTCCTAAAGCAACAACTGACTGACCATTATTTCTTGCTTTAATTGTGTCATCCTGGGCTTGGCAGAAAAGGCCGGATCCAGCGTTGTTTGTGAGGAAAAGGGGAATGGTATTCACTGATACATACAAGTTGTGCTCGGGTTAGCGGCTCTCCTGGCTCTGCAGTACTGGTTTGGGAGCTTGAAACCAGCCAGGGGCCAGAACCCGATCCGCAGGTACCTGAAGTGGCAGGCAACCGGTGCATGCTGATGCTCGGGTGTTGCATTGTCAGCTGCAAAGATTGGTAGCGTCTGGGCAGGCGGTGGGTAAATTTGGGGAAGAGGGATGTGGACCAGCATACAGCCGTTTCCAATTAAGAAGCGTGCTTCAGTGCACCAGCACTCATCCAACAGCAGAAAGCTGAGAGCACGAAGATTCAGTGGTGGCAAGTGCTCTAGCTAGAATCGCATCTGCTGCCAGTGAGATTCTGAGTAGTGGTTTAGAGAGCAGTAGCGAGGGATCCAAATGTTTTTTTACTGGCTTGGGTCGTCTGAGACCAGAGGCATTGCAGCGCCATATCGTGCGAGAGAAGAAGAATGCCATTGTGCCGTGTGTCTGCCAGGAATGCTTTTTGTTCCTGGTATTCTGCGCTGCAAACGTTCGCCAGAAGTAGATGCACTTGGTGGGGAATTCTGCTCCGCCCGAAGCGAGCAGGGTACGCGCCATTGCGCTGTGATGTGCGTACAGGAAGCAGCTGGTGGATCCTGAGCTAACGGATGGAGCAGCGCCGAGCGTCTCTTGCTCTGGTTGGGGGTGGGAGAGGCGGTTCGGCTGGTGCCGATCCCGGAAATAGTAGAGGCTGATTCTATTGTCACGCGGGCTCGTGTGGGAATGAGATCCAGGCAGGTTCACTAGTGAGGTGATTCTCGCTGCAAAGGGCCAGTTCCGGCATTCAACGAGCAAATCGGGATGCGTGGTACAGACCGCCTCTACCGAACGACTCGCAGATTGCGAGGAGAAGGAGGGAGGAGCATCTGGACTGATATCACCTTTTCCCAAAGAAACACAGGGCCGATGCACGCCGGCTGCAGCTGGAACTCCGTGCACTGTCCAAGCAAGGCAGGGAGAGAGAAAAGCGAGCCCGCCAGCTGGCCCAATGCATGGAAAAAGTAAAGAGGCAGACGGCGGGCCGGATGGTGTAGCAGGTCGGAGTGGGCCAATCTGTGGGTTCTGCCTGGTCGTATGTTTTGTGACCCGGTTTGGGGGACGCACAGATTGCTGCATTGGTGGCAAACCATGCACCGCCCGATACCACATGAGCAGCCCTCCCCGGGGCACAGATGGAGGGGCATCCGCTTGGTCTACGAGCGCCTATTGTGCGGAATGGGCGGCAGAGGAGGTGCCTGTGCGCATTCACAGCAGCCGTGTGGACTGATATAAAAGCCAGGGCGTCTGGAGCGGGGAGGGTGGCAGCTGTGTTTTTCTTTTCTTTATACTCATAACCAACTCCTGCTCCCCCTGGCGACGAATAGCACCCTTTTATCCTCTTCGTACATATTATTCCCTCTTCTGACCATGACTGCTGTCGACTACAAGATTGCAGGCGCTACGCCTGAGCAGCAAGAGGCCGTGGACATGCTGGTCAAGCAGTTCCTGCTGACTGACTCGCGTCTGGGCGAGATCATCAAGGAGTTCCGGCGGCGGATGGAGGACGGGCTGGCACAACGGGCGCGTGGTGCGGATGTTCCCAAGCTATGTGACCCGCCGCCCGACAGGCAGCGAGGCCGGGTCGTACTATGCGATCGACCTTGGCGGCACGAACCTGCGTGTGCTGAAGGTGACTCTTGACGGCGCGGGTGGTGTGACGACCGAGCACCAAAAGTTCTCGCTGACGAGGAGGCCAAGACGAAGACGCTGTTTGACTTC
>NW_024468393.1:0-26056 GCF_002104995.1 Linderina pennispora
TATCCTCAATGAGCCGGTCAAGAAGAGGTGGAGCTAGTGAGTGCTTCATAATGCTATCTGTCGAGCACTCAGATAGCTGTATCATGTAGAACACTGTACTTTTCTGACGACCAATGAGGCGCGCTTGGTCTCAGGAAGTGTAATTCCTTAGAGTGCTGTTATCAGTTGCCATGTGAGGGGCATATCGGCCACCACCTGGTGAGTGTGCAAAGGACTACACACATCACTTTCTATTATTACTTTTCTATAGATTTCAATATATAGCGCGCCGACCGGTTACTTAGATAAAACACATGCGGACATGAATTCTACCACAGCTACAATTTGAAAATACAGCGCCATAGCTACACAATCCATTGGTTATCAACATCAATTATTGCAACCTCCATAGTTCTAATTCAGCCTTGTTCATCGCTGCCGAAGCACCCGCATTTTTTGGACCTCGTCAGATGGTGCCAGAATTTCATAGTTGCACCCACATATCCCAGAGAATCCTGGTTCTCATGACGGATTTGAACATACTTGGCAGCAGTGAGATATGATGCGCTTCACGCGAATATGAGGGAAAGTTACTAATCTCAATGCACAGTACCTTAAGTCTTGAGGGTCCAGCACCACCTGCTTTTGCTGGAACCTCTCGACATCGCCATCAGTAACGAAACATCGCTTGTTAATGTTACTGGTGTCTTTTAGGTACTAGAATTGCTCTGCTCGCGATGCGAGCTCGGCTGCTAGTCAGCATGGGTTGACACGTCGATAAGAGCATCACGGCGAACTGGTCATTTGAACATGTTGGATGGTTGTTGGTGCAGTGGCGATCCTGGACATCTCCCATCTTGATGGCCTGCTCAGCGCAGATGCTTCAGCTGGCTCGCTGCTGCTGGCAACAGAATCGCCTGCTGCTGCACGCCTCTTGCGCGGCCTCTTTGTAGCCGGAGTGGTGCCAGAAGCATCGGCAGCAATGGCCGTAGAGCGACGGAACCGTCCAGGAATACTGCCTGAATCACAGAGTGACTGGAAAATGAGCCTGAAGTTTAGAACTGCTGCGAGATCGCGGTTCAAGAGCCGAGACGAATAGGCCCGCCTGTATTGTGCCATGGCCCGCTTACATGACTCGCCTGTACAGCGGAGGAGGCCATGGCACTTCACAGTTGGGTCCTTGCTCTCTGATAGGGCTGCGGGTTGGGAATGTCAACCTGGGGAATAAGTGGTTATCGAATATATGGAAAAAACTTCTCAAAGTGACTGAGGGGAAGAAGGAAGGCTGGTCGTCTGTCTGAGCCATTGTACGTATGTGTTTCGGTCTTGTCCATGGTGGCGGCAGGGGACTCCGGACCCCGAATGTCAACAGTTTCAACTCCCTTAAAGTCCCCACACATACAAAGGGCAGCCATTGTACAGTCAGACAGCAATGTGTCTGCTAAATAAATGCCTTGTTTGAGGCTGGGCTGAGTGACTATACGTGCCTGGGATCACATGCGGAGCTGGTATTCAACTGGCTGCTTCCCGTTACAGTCAATGGCAACCTCATAATACAGATTTGGGAACAAGCCAGCAGCGAGTGCATCTTCTCCAGCAGACTTTTCATACATCTTGTCAGACAGATGCACATTCATCACCTCGACTGTAGCCTGAACCCAGCAAAATACATCGTTAATGGTTGTCGGATGGCCATCCTTGCATGCCTACCGCTGCAGTACCAGAAAAGGGTTAGTCCGTAGCGTGAAGGTGCCATCGTCAAACACATGGCCAATGCTACATGATAACTTGAGTGTATGTAAGCTTGAGTATACGACAAGGGACCTGTCTGCAGGCCTATTGAATAGCTTGGAATGATCCAAAGCTCATGGTATTTATTGATAGCGTCTTCAGATAGTCTGCATGGCATACAGCTAGCCCAGCAATCTCGCTGTTGCTATAGATTCCCATTCCAACGTGCATATACTTGACATCAGGCGTCAGTCAGTCGGACATGGATGTATGAAACAGCATGCCTCGAATGACGCTCAATATTGAATTGATGGCGCTGCGCGCAGAAATGCCAAAAGGGCGATAGAGTTCTGCCTGCTTATGTAGCCTAGGTCTTGGTCACCTGAATAAATGCCTGAAACGATGTTTGGCATCGTCTCTCTTAGCGTTCGTTAATATAACTAGTATACTGGGTAATTATCAGCTTCATGTTGGCCTGCCCCTGCGGGTCAATTGCAGGCAGAAAAACCCTGGTAGGCTACGCTGATAGTGGTAATCGCGAGTAGACGTATGAGGTGTGGTTGTATGGGCTTCTCTGAGCCTTCCCTTACACTGGGCAAGCAGAGGGTCAGCTCCTGAGTATACCATTCCGTTGGCAATACTCTCGGTAGTGCAGTCAAGCAGCAAATTGTGGCCATGCGGTTTAAACTCAAGTGCAAAGCTGTCGGTAAATGCATGTTCATATCCTACCTTAATAAAAAGCACTGTGCTATGTGAGCTGGCATAAATACTAGTAAACCCCCCTCAATAATTGTGCTGATAACGTATCTCTACTCACAGCAAGCACCATCAGAGGATACAGAAAACGCAGCACAGTAAGCGCGTCGAGTGCAGTCCAAGGTCTTGGGAGCACCCTGCCTCTCCTGACCATGTACCAGACGAGTTTTGGGATGGTATACAGCGAAAGATTATTCATAGTGGTGCTTCATGTTTCAAAGAGCTGTGTGAAGGGCATGTTGCTTTTAAAGAAAATGGAGCTAGAAAAACTTTTCAACGAAAGGAAAGAGAGACAAGAACGGAGCACTCGGTGTGTGTGGTTTATGTCATTTCAACCACAGCCGCGACCGGAAGTATGGAGTATCAGCTTGGTAGTTTGTGCGATGTATCAGAATCTGCGGCTCAAGTGAAGCCTCGTTAAAAAGGAATCACGTCACACCTTGGGTGATTCGCAGATCAGCCAGGGTAACCTGAATGGTACCACTGGAAAGCTTGGCATAAGCGTCACCATCTTCGTTTCCAACTTTTTTTTTTTTTTTTTCGCAAACATCTTTTTTGATGAACATATACTTTTCGCTGTTCTACCTCGAAATGATAATGCACAGAACCGTCGACCTTGGTGCTGGCAGTACTGCGGTAGCAGCGGGGCTAAACGCTCTCTGGATAGCGACATTGCTAGCTGCGATACAAAAACGACCGGACGCCGACTGCGCACCAACAACGCCTTCCAGCGGTACTTTCTCATTGGGCAATTCAGTGCTCGGTGGACTGCAGAGATGGGCACAGCGGTCATCGCTATTTACAGGCGAAGAAGCAGCGGAAATGACTAATTCGCAGGCAATGGGCAGGGCGGTGAGCGCAGCACAAAGAGCCACAGAGCAAGCGCAGAACAATTAAAGCGGCGAGTGGTCACGGTCGAAGTGGAGGTGGTCAGAAGACAGAGCGAAGACTTGCCGGAATACACGCCGTTCACAGAATGCACAGAATGCACAGAATGCACAGAATGCCGGCCGCCGCACGAGGTCGTGGCACAAGCCAGCGACATTAGTGACGGCATCGATCGACTCTGCGGATCTGAAACCGTCGCTGTACAGTTTGGTGTCCACGCATGGCGGCTCTAGCTCAATGCTCTGACGATAATGAAAATATAATACTACTCAAAGTCCTGTGCTCGCGATGCAAGTTCACCTCCTTGGTGAGACTTTATATGTTGCGTTCCTCTCGCCAAATCCTGAGACATCTACGCAGTGCATCGTTGGCCATGTGTAGTCTGCCACGAGCATCACAGTTGTTGATTTCGTTGACCAGGCGCACGCGCAGTTGCTCTAAGCGATTCAACGGAGCAGCCGGCGGTGGCCTGGACGATTCAGGCACCAGCGTGTCGATCGGCACCCTGACTCCGTGCGTAACCACAGGGATCCCACGGGAATCCAAAGTCGGCGTGACGCTGACTGGCCGACGCACGGCGGGCCGCTGCGCACGCATCATGTTGCTGATCGGCGGCTTTCGCTCGGCTTGCCGCGGCTGACTAGCCTCGCGCGCCAGTTCGATCAGAATTCTCAGGAACGTGCTTTCTCACCAGTTTGCGTGTCAGCTCGCGCAAAAACTGCGCACGATTCTGAGTGTCCTCGGATACCGCTTGACCAATTCGGCGTATTTCACCCAGTCGTTGGCGATCTTGGCGATATCCAGCAGGAACGCCTCGGTCGTTTTATATTGGTAAGCCGACGCCCGCAGCTTCACAGTCGAGAGGCAGGCCGGGTCTTGCGTCGTCTCGTAAAAGCGTGCGTGAAGCTGCGGATCAGGCGGTTCGGCAAACATGCGCAAGAGGCGGTTTTCTGCCACGGCATGAATCACCTCGAGTAGCGCGCGCTTCAGCTGGCGCTGCACCAGCCGCATGTTAACCGGCGCTGGTGCAGGTATTGGATCCGCAGGCAGCTCATTCGGGTCGGATGTCGGCTCCGGTGCTGGTGCCTGCGGGGTGTGAGTCGCCAGTGTCTGGAAAAAGTTCGTGCGGTCGATGCGCTCGGGTGCCGAAATTTTAAGGAAGCACGTTTGCGACATGCCATGGAACCACCGCCGTACGAATTCGGGAGCGCTGCGCCAGTCATCGGCTTCGACATCCACAAAGCACCGCCACGCGTGCGCCAATAGGCAGGGCGCGGATGCAGTGGTCCAGCATGGCAATTGCAGCCGCATCCATGGTCAGCGCCAAGCCGTCAGCCATTGGAACGTGGAGGACGCTCGGCTGACGCCTGAGCGCTTCTTGGAACAGGTGGCCGACCCCCGCAATGTCGTGGAGGAGAGCAGGCGTCACATGGAAAACTGGAACATCTCGGGCTTCCATGGCATACGCAGCCGCCGCCCCGACACTGGCAGAGGCCATGCCCGCTGCGCCATGCACGGCGAGTCGTGGGCGGAAGACATTTGGCGCCGAACTGCCCAGCGCCAGCGCCGTCGACAGCTTCAGCGCCGCTATGCCCACCAACTGCCCCAGCAGCGGCTGCAGCGGCTGCGGCAACGGCATGGCCGATGACGTTGCCGAGCGCTGCGACGACGGGACAATCTGAGCGGCAGCTAGCCGCAGGTCCGTCATTGACACGTTGATCACATCGGCGCTGATTTGCAGCCGCTGCGCCGATTCGTATAGAGTAGGTACCGCCTGCGCAGAGCGCGCAGCGCAGCCTCGGTACACAGTGCCTGGATATCGGCGCCACCCCAGCCTTGCGTTAGATCCGTCAACACCGCCAGCTCGTCCTCCGCCAGCTGCCTGGGCCATTTCCGTGTGTGTATCTGCAAGATCCGGTGCCGAGCCGTGAGCCCAGGCAGCCGGAACAACATCTCTCTGTCAAACCGTCCGGGTCGGCGGAGCGCCGGGTCGATTGCATCGGGGCGGTTGGTCGCGCCAATCACCACCACCTGCCCACGGTCCTCAATGCCATCCATTAGCGCCAGCAACGTGGTTACTATAGATGCGTGCGCTTGGTCCTGCCGCGCACTGCGCACCGGCGCCAGCCCGTCCAGCTCGTCAAAGAATATAATTGACGGCTGGAATGCGCGCGCCTGCGCAAACAGCTTGCGCAAAGTGCGCTCTCCCTCGCCCACCCATTTGGACAGTACATCGCCGCCACGTCGCATGAAAAAGGCAATCGGCGGGCCGCCCGCCTTGCCCGACGCCAGCGCCCGCGCCAGCAGCGTCTTACCTGTCCCCGGCGGTCCGTGAAACAGCACGCCGCGCGGCGCCCGGATCCCCAGTGTCTCGCACAGGTCTGGGTAGACTAGCGGCAGCATCACCATTTCTTTCAGCCCACGCACGTGCTCTTCTAGACCGCCTACGTCCTCAAACGACGTAGCATCTGCTGTCGGGGTGCAACGGCTCCCAGATATCCGGCTTTGCGGCAGCGCTCGACGCCCAATTCCGCAAGGTTCATCGGTAAGATCTGATCCCCGCCGTCGTTGCCTTTGCTGCTCTCCGACTCTTCGATATCGCTCAGTGCATCCTTCTCCTCGGCCGCCCGCCGCAAGTCGCGCATATTGCGCATAAATTCCTCGTATTGCTGCGGCGGCTTCTCTGCCACCGGCTCCATCTGGTACGACACTTTGCTGCGCTGGCGCAGATTATATGTTCCCTGCCTGCCGCGCCGCCGCCGTTTCCACTTCCGCTCATCATCGCTCTGGCTTTTAAGCGACAGCGAGTAGTTCACTGCCCGCCGCTTCCGCAGCCGGTTCTTCACTGGTGTGGTATTGGGTCCTGTCACCAACACCACCGGTGCCGGTCCGCTCTTTTTGTTGCTTTCGTGGTCTGAGTCGTCGCTGGAGATACCCTGCACTGTGCGTTTGCCTTGCCCAGACATCCGCATGGGCCGCCGGTGCAGAAACGTCCCCGAGAGCTCGTCTTCGGCCGAGTCTGCTACGCGCAATGTGCGCCGTCTTCGCGTCAAGGGCGGCTTTTGGAACTCGCTTTCGTTGGAGGATGTCTCGGTCACTTGATCCTGCTTACTCTCTCCGTCGCTGTCCTCGTATGCTGCGCTGGATGCCGAGTCCGAGTGTCTGCGCTTGCTCATTTCTCAAATGGTCCTGATAAATGGTTTGTGAATAAAATACATGGAGGAAAAAGCGGATCGGTATCCGTACCACTGTTCCCACCTCGTAACTGTAATTGACAGAGAAAGAAAAAGCAAACAAGCTGCGGCGTTTCTTGATCAGTTGATCCATATATCTTTCCAACTCATCACCCCAGCGCGCCTGACGTCGATGCCACCAGGCATATTTATATGCATGCCATAGATGTCTCGTGCTCCGCCTTCGTTTCTTTTCTATGCTGCCTGTTTTACTTTTTATTTTACTCATGGCTGCTCCGCTTCAGATATCCTTCAAAGACTTGTCATATTCCGTCGACGTGCCCGCGCTCCGCACTGTCTCTCACACCAGGCGCGTCCCCGCAATCAAACGTGTATTCACCAAACAGCCCACTACCCCAAAGACCATCCTACACGACCTAACTGGCACATTCCGACCCGGTAGATTCACTGCTATCCTGGGTCCTTCAGGATCGGGTAAAACTACTCTGCTGAATCTTCTCGCTGGCCAACTAACCACTGGTACTGTAACCGGAAACATTTGGGTCAATGGCCGCCAGACCACTGCCCAGGGTCTACATATGTTGGCCGGCTACGTCCACCAGGACGACATGATTCTGTCCACCCAGACTGTCCAAGAGGCTATTGACATGTCTGTGATTCTGCGTCCTTGCATCTCCCACCTGCCATTGCCCATCGCTATGCATGAGCATGACAGGCCAGACACAGGCTTGTGTGATATGGCTATTTCTACTTTTGAACTCGAAGGGTGCAAGCATACTGTGGTCGGCGACTCAATCACCAAGGGGATTTCTGGTGGCGAACGCAAGCGCACTGCCATTGCCATGGAGTACGTGACCGACACACATATCCTGTTCCTCGACGAGCCCACTTCGGGGCTGGATGCACACTCTGCGCTTCTGGTCGCCCACCAGCTGAAGCGCATTGCCATGAATAGCCGAACTGTCGTTGCTGTTCTGCACCAGCCGTCATCTGAAGTATTTGCACTTGTAGATGATCTGATGGTCTTGAGCGAGGGCCGCATAGTGTATCTGGGAGAACGGCATGCGTTTATTCCATACTTTGACAACCTGGGCTTTCCGTGCCCGACCTACTCGAATCCCGCCGACCATCTATTCAACACTATCCTGTTCCCGATGCACTTTTCGCAGCACGACACATTGCCACTGGAGACCAGTACAACACGCTCCAAGATCCTGGCCAATGCCTGGACTGGCTCGCCCGACGCTGTATCAGTCAAATGTCTGGTGGACCGCCCAGAGCTTCGCCCGCCCACCAAATCCCAGCTGCGCCGCACTGTCTCGCTGTCCAAGCAGCTGCATTACCTGGTCGGCCGCTCAGCACGCAATGCGCTGCGCAACCCCCTGGTACTCTACATCCGCCTGGTGCAGTCTGCCGTTCTGGGCCTGCTCTTCGGTTTCCTGTTCTTGAATACCAATAAGCGGTCCGCAGCTATACAGACGCAGAACTTTTCAGGCGCCCTGTTTTTGTCGTGTGCTGCACAGTACATGCTGACACTGCTGGCCGTTGTCAATGCCTTTGCGTCAGAGCGGCCTGTGTTTGTGCGCGAGTGGCAGGCTGGTTATTACGGACTCACTGCGTATTTCCTGGCCAAGAACATTGTCGAGCTTCCCATCCAGCTGTGCTCGCCCGCGCTCTACTCTGTCTGCGCGTACTGGTTAATCGGGTTCCAGCGGACCGCGGCAAAGTTTTTCATTTACATGGTTACATGTATTGCACTGAGCGTCTGCGGCTTCGCCTTTGGCATTACCTTGGGCGCTGCCTTCAGCAGTCTGTCGGTCATCCTGGCCATCCTGCCTGCCGCTATCATCCCGCTCCTTCTGTTTGGCGGTCTATTTGTCAACACTGGCAGCTCGACTGTCTGGCTGCGCTGGATCCAATGGCTGAGTCCGATCAAGTACGGGTATGCGGCTCTGTCACAAAACCAGTATGCTGGCTATGTTATAGACGGCATGGCTGTGGGCGATATGTATTTGGACAACCTCCAGCTCGGAGGGTTCTCGATTGGTGTCAACATTTTGTTTGTGTTTATCCTCGCATTCGTCTTGTGGTGTGCGTCGTTCTTGGCCCTTTGGCGCCTGACCATGCATGGCCGTGGTGCATTCAATAGGAATACCCGCCGGCAGGTTGAGGCCGACTTGTTAGGCCCACCCGATCCCCGCTTCAGCACGCCGGATGCTGCTTGAATTTTCACCGCTCTCTTTTTGCACTCATTTTCAGACATATTCGGCGATATTGCTTTAACTTTTTATGTCAATTGATCTGGATTCATTTGTAAAAGGACAAGAGTGTAAAGTACGAAATATAAAGCGATCGAAACGGCGACGCTAATGAATGCAAAGAGGTATGCAAAGACAATCTCTGATAATATATGGTGCAGGATCGTATTTTCGTGTAGTGAATACTAAAATACAATCTTTAAATGCCAGGACCTCTTCCCACGGCTTTGCAAACAGTGATATATATACATATATATATATATATATATCAAATGATGTCCATAGTGTCAAAGAATGTATTTATATGTAGAAATTTTATTAAGACAAAGGGCTGGGGGATGAACATAAAGTTTTATGCCGTGGTTGACAGGAGATCTCGCCGATCGCGTTTTCGGCGTGTACACGCTGGCTAGTCTGATGTACGCCAATGGCTGGAAAGGACTTCATATACTTGGCAGCATGTGCGGCCACAAGCGTGTGCGGGTTCGCTTTTGGAATCACAATTGGTGCAGTGCTTGGCAGGTTGGCGACAATTTTAGCTGTGCTGCCTGTGGTGCTGTTGTCGTTTCTGCTGTTTGGCAGGCTGCTTGTCAACACAGAGAGTATGACTGTCTGGCTTGGGTGGGTCCACCAAGTCAGCCTGATAAATTACGGCTATGCCGCGCTGTCCAGGACCCAATACACTGGGTATGTTGTTGATGGGGTGTCTGTCGGCGACTCCTATCCACACAGCACCCAGGTGGGTAGCCTTTTGGTTTGGACCAACATTGGTTTTGTATTTGTGCCTGCCTTTGTCCTATGGTGCGTGTCGTATGTAGCGTTATGGAGTCTGACAGAATGCAGCCAGCACAAGGATAGTCGGTGCCAGCTTAAAGAATCGCTACTGGGGTCATTCTATCACCGGCTCAATGTGGCCATCTCGCTCAGCAATGCAGACCAGTATCTGCCCATGATCTCGCGGCAGATGTACACGTCAGGTATGTGTCGGTTTCTCAATGTGGGGCCTGAATAAATCGTACGAGCGCTATGACGTGCAAATATGTCACACAGCTGACACCCAGCATGTAATTCTCTTGTGAATTCGACGCATGCGATTGCCCAGGTGGCAGCTGGATGGCCTACGTCATTCAATATATGCAAAAATCAACCTGGCGGTTTATGCACAGCATTTATCGGGCATACTTGCCATAACCTGGGCATAAAGCACCGGTTGCAGAATCAGCCAAGCGTGTTGTTCCTGGGGAGGTTCAGAGCAGCTTTTCAAAATCGTTTTTATCGACTATGCATCTTACTACGTTGTCTACCATCGGGATCCGAGCAGCGCAGCGCATGCGGCCAGGGCCACTGCGGTGTACGTCACTGATATAGGAATATGCGTGGTGCTAGGACAATTAATGACGGCGCCATGGTGCAATGTAGGGCTGCGATGCGTGTATGCTGATACATAATATCTCATATGTAGACTACTCGGGACCACCGCCACCATCGCCGTCATCGGCGCCTAGGGGCTGGCGCAAGTATGCACATAGGTTCCGCGACCGGCCGGTGAGCCATCTGACGTCATTTGCACTCTTGCATGAGCTGACAGCGATAGTGCCGCTGTTTGGCGTGTACTACACGCTCGACTTCTTCGGGGTGAAGGTGCCGTTTCCAGAGGACGTGATGCGCCAAGGAAACAGATACATCAACAAGCTGCGGCAGTATGTTGGGATGGAGGCGCTGGACGAGGGGTCGCCTGTGCTGGTGAACTTGGCGACTAGCTACGCGGTGGTCAAGGCAGCGGCACCGCTGCGAATTGCGGCAAGCCTGGCGATGACACCGGTGTTTGCCAGGGCGTTTGTGGTGCCGATTGCCCGGGTACTTGAGAAGCTAAGAGGCAAGCCAAGAAGTTAGAGCCTGCCAGCCGCGGAAAGTTTAAATGGAAAGTGTCATTTTAAAAATTCAGAAAGAGAGAGCAAGAGAAGGGTGTGGTGGTGAGTCAGTGTGTTGCTTAGAAGGTCTCCTCTTCGTCGAGGTGTGCATCGGCCGCGGGAACGCTGCCCTGGGGCTCGTAGGTCTCGTCATTGAGGTCGCCCTGGAGCTGCTCCTCCTCGCCAGCATAGTTGTCGTCTGTGCTATACAGGATGCCCTGGATATGGCTGGCCATCTCCCCAATGTCCGATCTAGGCTCGAACTCCAGCTGTTGCAAGTACACCTCGATTTCGCGCAGCTTGGAGAAGTAAAAGTCCCGCTCCTTCTCCGCGGTCTCAATCAGCACCTTGGCCTCAGACAGCTGGCGGTTCAGCTCCTGCACCTGGTGGGAATTGGCGGCTGCTCCAGGGCCCGTGCGGCTGCCAGGCCGCAGACCAGCGGAGCCGGGGCGCATGGCGGCAGCCTGCGGGCGCTGGGCAGCGGGGCGGACGGCGGAGCGCGCGGCACGCATACCCGTGGACGAGCTGTGAGCAGATGACGCGCTGCTGCGCGGGCGGGAGGCAGCGGCGTTGCCAGGGATGTCGGCAGAGCGGCCGTTCCGCCTGGCCACCGGGTCGTAGGGCTGGCCCGAGAAGTACGAGTCCCAGAACCGCTTCAGCCACTGCAGGAACTCAAAGTTGTCCTGGAACCGGCACTTCATCAGCTTCGTCGGGTCAATGGGCTTGTCAATCTTGTGCTTCCGGATCATGTTCTGCAGAATCTTGTAGTTCTCAATGTACTCGTACTGCTGGTTCGCCGCGAACTTGACGCGGGCAAGCGGCACATCCAGGTATATCGAGTCGATGATCTGGCAGTACGCCGCACCTAAACACCCGGGGGTAATTAGAGATGTGCCAATTCGCAATTGGGCTGCTCTCCCCTTCGGAGGGGTTCGATTCCACGGCTCTTACCTGAACCCAGCTGCTCGACCTTGGTGTAGTTGGTCTGCAGAAGCTCGTTGACCCACGAAATCAGACTCTGGCGACTCTCGCTCATTGTGCCGTTCTTTAATGCAAACAAAGGAAAAGGGGGAGGAATGTAAAGAAACAACAGCTGGCATACAGAAGCGAGCCGCAACAGTTTAGGAAAAGACAGAATTTTTTATTTTTCAGCTCATGTTGTCGGTTGCGCCAATGCAGCCAATAAAAAACGCTAGTGTAGAGGGCCATTCAAGCAATATCAACGCCGTTCGCGCGCAGATCGTCCTTGGCCTCAGAAATCTCCTGCATCAGCTCATGGTACGCCTCGGGGCACTCGCGGAACACGAGCAGGTTGTAGCCGATGTTGATGAATGCGTAGGCGCCCAGAGACACCAGCGCCAGCAGCGGCAGCACCGGCCACACCTGGGTCTGCAGGACCTCGGGAAGCGGGAGAAGGCCAACGAGGCCAAGCAGCCAGAGCCCAGCGGCTGCTGCGAGCATAGTTCCGACCTGTTGCGCACGAGCCATTATTTCTGCAGGAGAGGAGGTGAATTGGAGAGAGGGAGAGGGCGAGATTGTCGTTAGAATCGGGGAGGGGAGTGAGGTTGAAAAAGAGATTTTTGGCTGGCCAATTCGACTTCTGGTCAAAGATGAGCCAAACGTTCCCCGAGCCCGGCCGCGAGAGCCATTTGTGTCACAGCCAATCACAGCGATCTGCAGGCTGGGCAACGAGGTACGTCATAGAGAAAAAAAGTTCACACCTGTTTTTCATCCAAGGGCGGCTGGGCGCTTCTCCCGCCACCCGGCGCGCTCAGTGCTGCTGCGCCTTAAGAGGGACCACCTCCCCGCTGCAGGCTGCCGGTGAGATCCAGGACTTTTCTGTGGCCAGCGCTTTCTCTTCTCTTTCCCTGCAATTCGCCCTGTACTCTTAGCCTTTTTCTTTTCTCTTCTCCACTCTAGATCCCCTCCTATCCCTTATCCCAGGCGGCCACTGCTCTTTTGCTTGAGCCGGTGCCCCCGTTGATTTCTCTGTTCTACTCCACGCTTTTGTTTGCTAGCGCACGCGCGTTCGTTATCGACTCCAGGAGCAAGGACCCGTGCACACACCCGCGCTCCTGCTGTCGCTCCCTTCTCTTTGTATATATTGCCCGGCACACTCGCGTTTCTTTACAAACCCCCCGCATATACGCTCAAGCGCACAGCACGCGCTGGCAGCTCCGAATTCACGAACAGAGCAAACCCTACTTTTTGCTGGAGCTAGTTCTCTATACTCTGACACATTTTCTCCTCTTGCTTTCATTGCAGGGCGCCGGCGTTTTTAAGCGCTCCTTCTTCCCTTCTCTCCCTTGTATCTTGCTTATCGCTCTGAAAAAAAGCCCGTGGCTAAAAGGGTAAGTTACCGCGGACAATGTTTCCGAGGTGGAAAAAAGCTTGTGTCTTTGTATAAGCTGTTTTGACGCCCAGTGTCTGTGTGCAAACAAAGAAATCCCGGCGTGGATGAGCCGTGCATGACTCGTTGATAAGACCCGGGATCTCGCCGGACACGTCGGCACATTCCACCAGCCCACACGTTATTACGCTCGTTCTCCTCCTGCGTCCACCCCCAAAAACACAACCACTCAGAGAAAATTTTGACACGCAAGTACCCTAAACCCGGTTCTTTCTGCATCTCCCGTGTTCTATATCCCGTACCCTTTTCTACGTTGTAGGCATTTCTACCAGCGGCACTCTCGCTCGTTTCCTCTATCCTTCTCACACCATGGCGTACAATACACAGCCGGCAGGCGTGTACATGAACCATGCGAGCAGCGCCAGCATGCTGGATACAAATGCCGAGAACGACCACGGTGGCGAGCAGCAGCAGCAGCAGCAGGACAGCCGCCGCCGCCGGTCAAGCACTTATGCTATGCATGTAGACTCGCCGTATGACTACCAACAGCCCAGATCAGCAGTGCAGACCTCGTTTGCAGTTCCGCCACCACCACCCCAACAACAACAACAGCAGCAACAACAGCAATATACGCCGGCATATAACGAGTACTATACATACGCGACAACAACAGCACAGATGGTCGATCCATGGGCGTTCAACCATGCCAACCTGCTCGCTAACCTGAGTCAGATGCCGCCGGATTTGCTCTCTTCGCTGGTGCCCCAGCTAAGCAGCCAGAACCAGCAGCAACAGTCGCGAATGGGCTCAGCGCAGAGCATGTCGGCCTTGGCTGCCGCTGCAGCAGCCGCCGTGGCCGCAGCTAACGGTGACCCACTCCAGCAGCAGCAGCAACCACAGCAGGCGATGCAAAGCGGCTCGGGCGACTATTACTCGCAGAACCAGCAGCAACAGCAGCAGCAGTCGATGCATGTTGATCACACGTTCGCAGTGCCAGCAGTGCCGGCAGCCCGGCAATTTGGGACCAAAAATGTTGTCTTGCCCTCGATATCCTCGCTGCAGTCGTCTACGGCGCGCCAATGCCGAGGCGGAGCAATACTGCCGCACGATTCTCAACAGCAGCAGCAGATACCATATCGGGATCCAATGTCTACTGCGTATCAGCATCAGCCCAACCCCAATCTATCGCAGTTCCCACAGCCTCAGCAGGCGGCTCCGCAATATCAGCCGCCACCGCAGGATCTGAACAGCAGCTACTACGGCCAGCAGAACCTGTATTACTCAGCGCCAATGCTGCAGCCGCTGATGCTGCCGCCGCCGTCGCCGACAATCCTTTCGTACTACACAGCAGATCCGACGCAGTGGATGTCGCTTCTCGGCCAGAACGCGTATCAGCCGCAGGCGTACCACTACGACTATCCGATGCCAGTGCATCAGGTGCCATTCAACTTCCCGGTGCCGGCAACCCCCACCTATGGCGTCACACCCATGCAGAAGAACGACCCGTCAATGGCAGCAGCAGTAGCCGTGGCCGCCGCGGCAGCAGCAGCACAAGCGGCAGCCCAGCAGGGCAGCAGTAGCAACGTTGTTGGTCCGGCGGGCAGCCAGATGCTGTTGACGCAGCAGTTCCCGCCCCCGCAGAACCCACAAATGGCGCTGCCGTCCATCGACCAGGCGCTGCAGCATGGCGGCGTCAACGCCCAGATGGCTGCTGCGGCTGCAGCCGTCGCCGCAGCCTCTGGCCAGTACCCGCTCTCGGCGCCCGCAGGAGCTATGGTTCCGCAGATCATGCCGCCGCTGCAGCAGGCTCAGCAGCAACCGCTGATGCTTCCAGCTCTGCAGCAGCAGGCACACGCAAATGGGGTGGCGTTCCACACACCGCAGCCACAGCTGCACTATGAAGCGCCCTCGCTTGTCAGTCCGGCCATGGCTCAGCCACCGCAACAGCAGGACAGTTTCTATCTGCCAGCTACCAAGCGCGCATCCTCGTTTACAAACCTGGCCCTTCTTCAGCAGCAGCAGCAGCAGCAGCAGCCGTCACTCTTGCGTCAAGACTATGGCGGTGGCGTGCCGTTGTTTCCGAAGCAGAGCAGTCTATTACTTCCAGGCCAGGCAAAGTCTAACCTGGCACATCAACAGGGTCTTTCGGGTTACGGCAAGCAGCCGCTTGGCTCAGACATGTTTGGCAGCAGCGCAGCCTCGATGATGTCACAGCAGCAGCAGCAGCAGCAGCAGAGCCATGCTTCGGGAGCGTTGGGGTCAACCGGGCAGATGTTTGGGCCATCTGCATCTGCGCGGTTTTCCGGCTCGGGCAGCTACGGAAACCCGCAGTTTGGGTCGCTGCCCGCATCTGCAAATCGGCATTCGAGTGCGTCAAGCACACGGCCCATCGCTACTTTGTCATCGTCACGGCGTGCATCGCTGCTGCACAAGGCGCGTCATGAGCTTCCGTCGCTGTTTGGGGATCGCAAGCCCGCATCGGTAGGTGCGGCGGCAAAGACAGCGGCAGCATACAGCGCGGCGATATCAGCACATCTGGCGTCAACAGCAGCAACAGCGCCGGCCTCGCTGCTGGGCAGCATCGATGGCTCAGGCGCACGGCCAGACATGGCCAAGTATGTTCCTGGGACCCGGGTCACTTGCCAGCAGGCAATGGTGGAGTCGACTCGCGACCATGTCTTGCAGACAGCCCACCAGCTGTACTCAACCAACGCCCGCGACCCAACGCTCATCGAGATGCTTCTGTGCCTGCATCGCCTGCACCCGCGCCATCTGCCAACGCTGCTGCTGCTGGCCTGTGCGTACTTTAGCAGCAGCAAGCCCGAAAAGTCTCTCGAGTATAACGAGCTCATTCTCAAAATTGACCCCAACTATGTCGAGGCGATGTCGAACATCGGGACCACATTGCGTAGCATGGGCAAGTCGTCGGAGGCCGAGTCATGGTGGTGGCAGGCAGTTAAGCTGCGGCCGGGGTACTGGGACGCTGTGGAAAACCTCATGGGCGTTCTGTGCAATCCCGCGCAGCAGCAGACAGCCACGCCAAAGAGCCCCTCGAGCAAGGCAGACGGCGCTCCTGCCACGGGTCCCCGCTACCGCGAAGCACTGCAGCTGTGCGAGTTTGTTGACAGCAGTCTGCACATCAGGGACGACATCTCCAAGGACGGGGCTGGCAAGGTGGCAAAGTACCAGGTGCAGGACAAGCAGCTGTCGCGTCTGCAGTCGCTGCTGTACTCGGAAGGCAACCTGCGGTTTGCTCTGGGCGATGTTGCCGGTGCCAGGCGCGAGTACGAGAAGGCAATGGAGGCGATCCTGGGCGGCTACAAGCTGGACGAGATTGTTGTGCGCATCGCGTACATTGGCTCGCAGGAGAGTGTCAACCAGATGTTCCACAAGCAGCTGAACAACCAGGCGCCGCCGTCGCACAACCTGAACATCAACAACCTGCCACTGACGCTCCTGGCGCCGCAGAACGCCATCCGCATGCTGCAGATTCTGTTCCCAGAGACCAACGGTGTGCTGCCTGGCCTGGTCGCCCTGGCTGGTAAGGCTGCAGTTCAGCAGGCAACGGGTAACCATGCCGCATCGACTCAGCTGCAGCAGGCGAACCAGGTCGCGTCGAACCTGCTGCTGACGCTGGCCAAGCTGCACCAGGATCACGCCGTGGTTGCACAGCCGCTGTCGATTGTGCTGCCCCTCTACTACATGTCTCTGTCGCTGGTGCCATCCCCATCGACATGCAACAACCTGGGCATCATCTTGTCGGCGATCCCTTCCCCGTCGACGCCGACAATGGTGCCGTCTGTGCAGGGCGGGCAGCAGCCAACGCAGGCGCCAATGGGCTCGGCCCTGGCCATGCAGTACTACACCCACGGGCTGTCCCTGGACCAGCGGCACCCTCACCTGTACACCAACCTGGGCTCGCTTCTCAAGGACCTCGGGTACCTGGCCGAGGCGGTCAAAATGTACGAGAAGGCGGTCGAGTGCAACGCTACGTTCGATGTTGCGTTGGCCAACCTGGGCAATGCCATCAAGGACATGGGCCGCGTGCAGGACTCGATTCCGTGGTACCTGCGCGCTGTTGAAGCCAGCCCCAACTTTGTTGAGGCGGTATGCGGACTCGCCAACGCTATGGCGGGCGTGTGCGACTGGCACGCGCGTGACGGAATCTACACCGAGATTGCCATCCGCTGGCGTGCAGTTGCGATGGTCGGCGAGGAGCAGGCGGTCAAGATCTTCGGCGTCATGGGGCGTGGCAAACGGCCGACAGCCAAAGCGTACAGGCGAAAGCTGTTCAGGCGCATCAACTACGTGCATGCGCAGAGCCCGAAGCAGACGCATGGCGTGGACAAGCGGCGCGGGTGGATGGACCGCGTCGTGGAGATTGTCGACCAGCAACTCAGCGACGGCAGCACATGGGGCCATGGTGTGCTGCTGATGCAGCCGGCTGCTACTGGCGCTAGCGATGGGGGTGGCCTCGTGCGCCCGACCAGCGAGCTGGTGAGTTTCTTGGAGGGCGTCTGCCGACTCGTTCCCCGTGTCTCAACGGCGCCAGCCACTGGCCTGGCGGTGTTTTTGCACGACGCGCTTGATCTTGTGCGGCTTATTGCTGGGGTCCACGATGCCGGCGAGGTGCCCGGCGACAAGATGCGCAGCTGGAAGCACTTCATGGCACTGATCCGCAATGAGGGGGGCTGGGCGCTGAGGATTGTCGAGCGCGCAGCAGTTCTGATCCAGAGGCAGTGGTACTGGGATGCGCAGCAAGGCAGCCAGCATGCGCTCGAGGCACTGCGCAATCCGCAGGCAAGCGCGTATAAGCGGCCACGGCTCCCGGCAGGTCTCGGAGCGCCGCTGGTTCCGACGGTGCTGCCATTCCACACCTTCACGTATCCGCTTGATGCCCGCGAGGTGCGACTGATTTCGCACCGCAACGCGCTTCGCCTGTCGTTTACGACGCTGGGCGGCGGCGCGCCTTGGCTGCCGGGCCATGTGTATCCGCCGCCGCCGCCGCCTGACCCCCAGATCAACATTGGCTATGTGTCGTCGGACTTCAACAACCACCCTCTGTCGCATCTGATGCAGTCGGTCTTTGGAATGCACGACAGACAGCGGTTCCGCGTGTTCTGTTATGCAACGACGCCGCCCGATGGCACCGTGCATCGGCAGAAGATCGAGCAGGAGGCCGACGTGTTTGTGAACTGCGCGGCGTGGTCAACGCAGCGCATTGTTGACCAGATCGCAAGCGACAAGATTCACATCCTTGTCAATCTGAACGGATACACCAAGGGGGCGCGCAACGAGATCTTTGCTGCTCGGCCAGCGCCGGTTCTTGTTGCGTTCATGGGCTTTGCCGGAACCCTGGGGGCTGGGTGGTGCGACTATGTGGTCACGGATCCGATTGTGTGCCCACCGTGGACTGTGCGGTGCGAGGTGCGTGCCGAGCGGGAGCGCAGAGCCCTTGCCGCTGCTGGGGGTAAGAGCAGGATGCTGTCGAGCAGGCCGGCAAGGCAGCCCGAGATGCAGGAGAAAGGCCGCGAGCACTACAGCTGGAGCCAGCGCAATGGCTCGCGTAGTGGCGACAATGGCGATGGCGACGACACTGACGACATCACCAGCCAGGACCGTGCCAGGCGCGTGCATGAGTGGATGGGTGATGTGCGCTGGGACTTTGGCGAGATCGACCCCGAAGAGGTTGACGAGACGGATCTGCAGGGTGCCTGCGTGAATGTTTCTGCTGAGCACAATCAGGTCAGCTCTGCGGGGGCTGGTGGGGCGGCTGGCGCGCAGTTCAACTACGTCGATACCGTGGCCGACGAGCAGCTCGACGAGGCCGGCGCGGACAACTGGGTATACACGGAGAAGATGATATACATGCCGCACACATACTTTGTCAACGACCACCGGCAAGGATTCCGTGAGGACGAGGAGCTGCGTGAGCTGCAAACGCCCGAGGCTCTGTGGATGGCCGAGCAGGATGCGCGGTACCGGATGCGCAGCGAGCTGTTTCCGGCGCTGGGCGACGACGTGTTTATCTTTGCCAACTTCAACCAGCTCTACAAGATCGACCCGACGCTGTTCCGCATGTGGCTGCGGATCCTGGAGCGGGCGCCAAAGTCGATTCTATGGCTGCTGCGCTTTCCGGCAGCAGGCGAGCAGCACCTGCACCGCGTGGCAGTCGAGTGGGCGGGCGAGGAGGTTGCGCGGCGGGTCGTCTTCACCGATGTTGCACCCAAGCACATGCACATCAAACGCGGGCGCGTGGCCGATGCGTTCCTGGACACGCCCGAGTGCAATGCCCACACCACGGCTGTCGACATTCTGTGGAGCGGCACGCCGGTGCTAACGTGGCCGCGACACGAGCACAAGCTGTGCTCCCGCGTAGCAGCGTCTGTCGCCTGTGCCACCGGCCATGGCCAGCACATGGTGGTCCACAGCGCCGACGAGTACGTGGACCGGGCTGTCGAGTGGGCGACGCGGGCCTCGCACGAGTACACCTATGACCGGCCGAGACACTACGATCCGAAGGCCATCCTGAAGCCAGACCCGCAGACTGGGTACGTCAAGCACCTGCTGTGCCGCGGACCAGCCATGGACCTGCGCTACCAGCTGTTTATGACGCGCGATGCGTCGCGCCTGTTTGATACGCTGCGGTGGACGCGCAACCTGGAGCGCGGCCTGGAGGAGGCGTGGCGGCGCTGGGTCACTGGTGAGGACGAGGTAGGCGAGCCTGCCTATACCGGCGAGAGCAACGGCACTGAGTCTGGTATGGAGCATTCGATGATATCCATGGACATTGACGACCAGCACCAGCACCAGCACCACCAACACATGCTTTCCGACCGCAAGGACGCGGCTGTACTGTGCAAGTCTGACCAGCGCAAACTGCGGTGGGCCAAGCGCATCGAGCGCCAGATTGAAGCGGCGTCAGCGGGCGGGCAGCCCAGCGCCGTGTACTCGCCCCGCGGGCGCAGCATCTGGGTGCTCGACGAGGACGACGCCATGCCATCGCATTCGTGGCTGCACAGGATGATGACATGGTGAGCGAGTCCGCTCCATTATAGCCCACCCCCAGTCCCTTTTTCGTGCCTTTCTTTCAAACTGAGATGCCTAGCCCTTTTGCGCATTGCCGGTGCCACTGCACTGGGCACGGCTGTTCTGTGGGCTGTTCCAATGGCGGAGCAGACAGGTGTGCCTGTGGTGCCACGGCGCGTGTCTGGGTCTCCGCGTAAGCACATGGCAAGTCGGTTTCTATTTTAGGCTCGTCGCCGGCGAGCATGGGGGGCGTGCCAAAAGAGCTCGCCAAGAGTCCTCCAAGAATTCAGTTGCAATGGATCCGCCATCATGGGTCGCCCTGTCTTAGGAAGGCACTGCGATGTTTCACGGATTCATTAAGACCAGGCCATGGTGTGCATTGTTAGCTAATAGACGCGAATCACGTGTCCGAACTCGGAACAGGGATCAGTCTGCGCCAGTAGGGCAGCCACCTCCCTTCCCTCTGCGACTGCCTTCTCCCTCCTGCCTTGCACTAGCGTCGACATTTTTTAAACTACACGCCATTTTCCGCTATTAGTCTCTTTTACGACCTGCGTTTTTCAGTACTCTCTTTGCGAAACATACACACGCTGCTATTGCCCGGAAGAAGAGCAGGCAAATACACTTGGCGGCTTTTTTGTGCGACATTTCCTTCTGCTACCTTCTCATTTCGTGGCAGCCGACGCAGGGAGAACGCGTTATTGGCATACAGAGCTCGGTGCAGCCCGCCAGAGGGACACTGAAACGGGTAAGTCCATCGAAAAACGCGCCTGCCCTGGATCGTGCACCGCATGGCGGATGGAGGAGGCGACGGAAGGGGCAGACCGGAGCTGTCTGGCAGCCAGCTTGGCGGCACCTGAACCTGGGGTGGGCGTGTCTCTCCGCCCATGCGGGCCGAATCCCACGCGTGGCAGGCGGGCATTCCTGCTTGGCCCGATATTTTCCGCCAAAATAGCCTTTGGCCGGCTGCACGTTTTGTTTCAAGGGCAGACGCTGTTTGTGTACACAGGGATTTCGCTATTGCCCTGTTGTTTTTGTGCCAGCCCATCTCGCCCTCTCCTCCCCGGACCGTCTGATTGATGGTCTCCCTAAAAAGGAGCATTACGTCGCTTTTTCTTCGTTTCAGCAAAACACGGTGGCCCGCGGTCGGGATTTGCAAGCTTCTTGCTTTCAGCAATGTGCCTTTCCTGCTAGGGCAATATGCGTGGTTGATGTATGTGCGCGACTGGGCGTGGGTGGGGTTTTTTGTCTTTTGGAGAGCAATGCGGCTGTCTGGATCGGCCCGCGTTCTGGGCGAAAGAGAGTGCGTTTTCTTACCGGCCCATGCCGACGTTTATTATGAAAAATCCTGCCTGCGCGCTGTTTTTTTTGGCTGCGAGCAGTGACGCCCAGCTTTCTGATGCCGATTTTTCTGCTCTTGTTGTGATTTCGAGGCACATACGACAGGATCGGCGTGCGTCGTGCATTGGGTGGGGGAGGAGAGCCCAGCTGCTCGCTTTGCAGAAGGAAAACAACAAACCACTCGCATCTTGGTTCTGCGTCCTTGCACCTTTTTCCCACTCTTGTATTATTTGTATATCTCGCACAGCGCTCTTGTCTCCCTCCCTTCCATCCCACACCTCATATCAGCGGTCGCAGGGAGCCTCATATTGTAAATATCAAATCCCACCCCTTGCGGCATACTGGCAAAATGGCCTGGCGCTATCGCCTAATTGTTATCCTCGATTATTTTGCGTGTCGCTTTTTTTCGCGACAAGGCGAAATTTCTATACCGCCCCTTCGTGCAGCATTGTTTGATGACAATGATGTGAATGGCAGCAGCGGTTCTGGCCGCCGTGTGGAGAGACGCGGCACGGGCAGCACAGACACAAGCAGGGGGGACGACGAGGAGCCGGCTGGTGGACCCACCCTGATACACCGCTCGGTGCTTCCTATTGTTGGCTAAATACCTGCCGATTGTTTATTCAGTTTTGGTCTTCAGGCAGGCTCTTTCTGGTTGCCTGGCCTGCTGTATTTTTAGAAAGCGCCATGATGTGTCCGCTCCCTCGCACGCTTTTTTCCCTTTGCTCTTTCCCTTCCGCCCTCCGTACTTGATTTTCAGTCTAATACTGCTGCATATGCCTCAAACTAACCGCCGCAGCACATACCTGACAGCTATAGGCTCGACACGGGAGGTCGCTCAGCGCAGACTTTTTACACGACACTTTCCGAAGCAGTTGCTGTGCGGCTGGGACCAACAGCATCAACCACCACATTTTCATCCACCACAACAACAGAAAACAGTGCACCCCTACTGCATAGCAAACAGCCGCAGCGACGACTCCTGCAGCAACTCTTGCATATCGTTCCGCAGAGACACAGCAACAAAGCATCATCTCTGATGATGGAGAGCAAAATACAAGGCAATCAAGCACATTGGCGAAGGGGCGTTCAGCTCAGTGATTCTGGCGCCTCAACATGGAAACCGGCGAAAAGGTGGCAATTAAGAAGATGAAGAAGCGGCGGTGGAAGGACACCGGCAGCGCAGGCCGAAATTGGCGCGCTGAAAAAGCTTGACCACGACAACATCATCCAGCTGCTGGAACGTGTTCCGCGAAGACTACCGGTCATTCCTGGTCTTTGAGTGCATGGACTGCGACCTCAACGAGCTGGTCAACTCGCGCAAGGGCCGGAAGCTACCCGAGACAGTCATCCTGGACATCACATACCAGGTGCTCAATGGGCTGGCGTTTATTCACGAGAACGATCTGTTCCACCGCGACATCAAGCCCGAGAACGTGCTGATTCGCCGGCGCATCACGCCTGCATCGGGTCCTGGCGGCAGTTCGACGATTGTGGTTGAGGCCAAGATTGCTGACTTTGGACTCGTGCATGACATGGACTTTTCGCGCCCGCTGACCGACTACATCAGCACACGGTGGTATCGCGCGCCCGAGGTGCTGCTGAACTGCAATAACTACTCGACGCCTATCGACGTGTGGGCCGTGGGCACCATTGTCGCTGAGCTGGCGATGCTACGGCCACTGTTCCCTGGCAGCAACCAGATTGACCAGCTGCGGCGGATCTTCGAGGTTCTCGGTACGCCCAAGATCTCTGTGCCGGCAGCGACAGACAAGGATAGCAAAAGCACAGGACCCGAGCTCATCGGCTACCGGCTCATGGTACGAGGGCGCTGTGCATGCCCGCAAGCTCGGCATTGCGTTTATTCCGAGTAACCGCAAGCCTATGCCCTCAGTGATGCCCGATGTGCCAGATTACCTGGTCCAAGCTCGTTGATTTCATCCTGGTGCTTAATCCCAACGACAGACCGACTGCTACCGACGCTCTGCAGCTGGTTTCGCATATGCTCGATCACTCGCTTGGCCAGCAGCAGCAACACCAGTACCAACAGCAGAAACAGACACAGAAGCCATCACCTTCCAAGCAATTGTCGGCTCGTGTGGTGCAAGAGCATGGTCATTCCGCCGTTTAAGAAAAAGACACTACCGGCCGTGCCCACAGAAGCCAGCAAACCTAGCACAGTGGTATCGTCTGCCTGCTAGCGCGATGCCAGACCCTGTGCGGGCGTCGCCGGCTGGCGGCTCTCGCCATGTACCAGCCAGTGCTGCGCCGTCCCATTCGCCAAACGTTCTTGACTCGCCCACAACGCGAACCGTCCCTGATTCGCCATGCGCGGACCTACCAGCGTTCAAAAGCCATCAGCCAGCAGTGAATGACGGGCGGGTCCAGTTTTACGCCGATGCAGATGTTTGCCAAGGAGCAGGAGCACCACCAGGCCATTCTCAATTCGTTGAGCCGGACTCTGGCGAAATGAGCAGCAGCCGTCATCAGCAACACCAACAGCTGTAAGCGCACCAGGCGCCAAGCCAGAGACCCCTGCGGTAGCGTCCATCGCGGCCGTCGGTCGAGGTCCAGCATTACGGCGCAGATTCCAGAAGGAGCCGATGATTGACCCGCGCGCCGACCTGTCGGATCTGGTGCGCTCAGACCAAACCGAGTCAGGACGATGACTACGCCGACGAGATCCAGCAGGTGATGCGCAAGCGGTCGGCCAAGGTCGAGAGTGCAGCGTCTGTGGCCGACTGCATTGTAACCGCTGATGCGTGTTTCGACGGCCTGTGTCGACCAGCGTGCCGGCGCCGCGGATGGTGCCTCGGTCCAACATCAACAGCCAGAGCTTTGGCGACGAGGAGATTGACGAGGCTGTCATGCGGACGAAGCAGATCAGCGCAACATTCAACCCGCGCGTGTCTCTGGCCGACGGCCCCGACCAGCGACGTGTCGATGGGCGACAGCGACGACATCGAGGACTTTCTGTTTGATGATAACGCCAGCCCGCAGTCCAACCAGCTCAGCTTCTCCCTATCGGACCGCCGCATGTCTGAGGACATTTATCACCGCGAGTCGTCCGACAGCTACTGGTCCAGCGAGCAGCAGCATCCGGCACAGGTGCCTGTGAGCAGCGCCATGGCCGGTAGACGCTCAAGCGCAGCGCGCATGCGGTCACACACCATGTCGTCGCTGAGCAGCATCGAGAGTCTCAACACCCAAGCGATGGATGTGTCGCCGCCGGCGAGCAGCCGCGAGTATTTGAGCCAGACTGCTTCATCGATGGCAAGAGGCAGCATAGATGCGGCTGAAGCAGAGGCGTCGCAGCGGTCATCGGCCTACAGCAACTGGGTGTCTAACCAGGCAATTATTGGCGAGCAGTCGTTGCTGAGCCAGCTGGCACACGAGGAGCTCAAACGCACCAGTGCTGCCCTGGGTCTGAATGAGAAGAGACAGGCGGCAGGCGAAGGTTCAGCGATTCAGCAGGCCAGCGCTTCCTCATCGGGGAAGATGGCTGATGATGACGGACAGCTGCCGCCGCCGGATGGTAATGGCAGCATCGGCAGCGTTGGCGAGCGGTCGTCCGGGATTCTGGAGTTTGTCAGCTCTTCGGTCTCGCAGACACGTGTCATACCGAGGCTGGTCAAGATCAACCAAACGTCGGCCAGACCGCCTGTGCCGCAAAGGACATCGTCCACTCCGCCTGTGCTACTGCCGCCCGCTGTGGTCACGTCTCTGCCAACCCAGCCCACGGATCCGTCGCAGGGCTCCCCCGTGGCCCTGGCCATGTCGCCCACTGGCAGCCTAGGCTCGAGCAAGTCGTCGAGTGGCAAATTCAAGATAGCGATGCCTTCTCCGCGCAAGCTCAAGCTGCGTGGATCCAAACCGGAGAATGTCCGTCAGGAACCGTCTGCTGCAGATGTGCCGGCGAAGAGTGCACCAGAGATTCAGGAGCACAAACCGACGCCGCCGCCGGTGCCGCCCAAGGAGAGGTTTATGCAGGGGCTACGGCGCAAGAGCAGCATGGGAAGCCCACTGATCAAACGTGCGCTGAGCTTGAAGAAGCGATCCAACAAGGACCTCAACAACGACGATGACGACCAAAAGCCCAATCGTCGTGGAAAGGGCGAGCGCAGGAGCAAGCGTAACAGCGTTCCGCAGCCACCTCAGCTGTTGGTGTCACCGCCCAAACTGGAGGATGTGACTCTTTCACGGTCTGTGCTGCCGATGCCTCTCAGCAACGGTCTGTCGATCGACCTGAGCTTCGATATACGCCTGGATGGCACTGGCTCTGTTGCCTCCGAGCCTAGTCCGCCCGCCGTGCCAGCCAAGGACACGCGCAGCTCGGTGTCTCTTCGCAGCGAGCAACACAAGCAGCGGAATTCGCCTAACCCCTCAGAAGACATCCCTCTCGCTGCTGAGCTTGGAGTTTCGGGCGTCTTCACGCGCACCGGCCTTACTCTGGTAGCAGCAGCAGCAGCAGCCTGGCTAGCGCTAAGCAGGAGTGGCTGTCAAACACTCACAAGCTGCGCCAGCGGATCGGCGAGCGCGGCGTCAATCGCACTAGCGGTGAGGTCAAGGACGGTCTGGTTGCCTCTGCACTCACACCCGTAGCGCGCAAGCGCGCAGTGC
>NW_024468394.1:0-25997 GCF_002104995.1 Linderina pennispora
GGAACTGCTGCCAAGTAAATAGCGACCCCAAGCAGATACGAAGTGTGAGGTTTTTGAGTGTTGGTGCAAAGAATGTTAATAGGTGATAGTTGCGCATGCCATATGTGTCGTCTAAATCCAGTGTTATCAGGTGTGGAAAATATGTGGAGGTCAAGTGACGGTGTGTTTCTGTGTTCAGATATAGCCGTTTGTTGGAAAGCCTATTGTCAACCGCGTTTAAAACCGGGTTAGATATTCCATAGATGGTGGCAAGAGATGGTGCTAACCCGATAGGTAGGAATGTATCAGATTGGCGTGCTCTTTCTCTCCCAGCTCTGTGTGAAAGGTGTGGTCTCCATGAAAGACGACTTCTTTGAGTGATGGCCATGATGTTTCGCCAAACCCATTTCCATCTAAAAGAGTGTTGAGAGTAGGAAGAGAGCTCGTCGTCGCCGTTGTATATGTATAGTTGCTTCACATGCCGAACTCCACCCATGCCAACAACGGCCCTTATGTTAGACATCCAACGTCTACGAGGCTTTTGCAAACGAAACACTCTGTGTACGAGATTAAATTTGCCTGCAGGCGGTTCATCAGAAAGACGAGTAACGATGTAGATTGTGCGTAGAATGTAAGGCACCAAGTATTCCATCCATTGGCGAGAGACAAGAGCGTATCGAATAGCCGTCTGGTGATCTTCGTACAGCATATAGAAATCAGAATATGGCGAGGGTCTGTCGGAATAAAGCCGAAGGTCGCCTACAAGGTAGCCAAGAATCCGGTCAAGTATCGTGCCACCAGTCGGTGATCAAGAGTAAGCGTGCTCTTGGCCATAGTTAAAATAAACAGTGCGTTATAAGGAAAATAGTGGAACCAAGGAGCATATAGGCAAAGCCCTCTTGTTGCTCCAACCATGGTGGATTTTTCGCGGATGTTTTGATTCTCATTTTTGCACATTGTGCCAAAAATAGCCATGCAACTATGGTAGAACACTCTTGATCAACACTCTGCACCACTACGATTTTGTGCTTAGGATATCAATAAATGTATAAATATCAAATCTACCATTATCCTAGACTTATCTGCATTCGGACAATGCACATCTTGTCTACGAAACAGAAACACATGTGCCGTGGGAAGCAGCTTCGACATCCACTGTACATATGCTACCCGAAAAGGTCGTACTGGTAGTAAGCGAGTCGCAGCACAGCCACCAGGTGGGTCTATAAATAAGGCCAAGTAGCCCACTCGTCTCCGGTCCCTGGCTCACAACCCCGGACGTTTTCCAGTAAATATATTCTTGTATACCACTATATTTTCGCATATTAATATTACTCCATCAACTAGCTGACGATGATGCTTTTGACCCTGCAACATTTGTGAAAAAGGGATTCTTTCGTTCAATTTATTTATTCATTTATCGCAACCTGAAGGCGAAGACTGTCATATCTGCCGAGGATTTCGTCAACCGGAAGGACAGGTCAGAACTGTCGAGTGCAGATTTCGGTGATGTAGTTAGATACCATATTTATGAATATCTATTGCATAATGGCGATATCGAGCTACATGGCGTGCGCGAAATGAATCAAGTAGCAACATACGTGGATACCGAGCTGATGACAGCATACAAGAACAACATTGTGTTGCACTGTGGCACTTGCCTACAGCGGATTCTGGCCAAATTGATTGATATTCGCAGCCGCAAAACACACACACAGTACAATGGGCAATGTGTCCAAGGCTGAGTTCAATAACGCATGTCAAGTGTATATTTATACGCCTGCACAGAAGCTCCGCCAGGCAGTTGCCTCTAGGCACCCTGATCTCAGTGTGCTCACCCACCGCCGATGCTTGCAATCTACAACAAGCTGGCACCAGTCCTTAATGCCTATGATGCCAAGGTAAATCCACTTAAGCATCTGCGTGCATATATTCGCCTATGCCAGCTTATCGAGAATGAGCAGCTTGGCAAGTCTCCCCCCAATGCTTGCCTCTGCGGACATCATGGATCCCAGGCCATGTGCGCTTAGACAAGCAATAATCAAGCAGGTGTTTATTTCGAAAAATACGCGAGCAGGTTACAGAGATCAAGCAGCAAAGAGGGCAGCAACAGAGGCAAGGAAAGCAGCAGAAAAGGCGAAAAATTGGCCAAGAAGGCTGCACACGAAGCAGCGAAGATGCCATCGATTAAACAGAGCTACTGCAGCAGACATTCCGGCATGTTCCCAACCCGCGGCCCTACCAGAGATCGAAGAACCCAGCTGTGAAGTGCCATGGCCTTCTCCGCTGTACAAGCGAGTCATGTAAGCGGGCCATGGCACAATACAGGCGGCCTATTCGTCTCGGCTCTTGAACCGCGATCTCGCAGCAGTTCTAAACTTCAGGCTCATTTTCCAGTCACTCTGTGATTCAGGCAGTATTCCTGAACGGTTCTGTCGCTCTACGGCCATTGCTGCCAATGCTTCTGGCACCACCCCTGCAACAAAGAGGCCGCGCAAGAGGCGTGCAGCAGCAGCAGGCGATTCTGTTGCCAGCAGCAGCGAGCCAGCGCTGAAGCGTCTGCGCTGAGCAGGCCACCAAGGTGGGAGATGTCCATGATCGACATTGCACCAACAACCATCCGACACGTTCAAATGACCGGTTCGCCGTGATACTCTTATCTACGTGTCAACCCATGCTGACTAGCAGCCGAGCTTGCATCGCGAGCGGGGTAATTCTAGTATACTCTAAGATCCGAATAAGACATTCTACTCCTTGCGGTGGGCAACAGTCGGCGAGTACTGTCCAGTAGCAAGCAGAACGACATCCGACACGACGCAACGCTGATGCCTCGACGCCGCAAACACAACGGCCTCGGCCCACATCATCCCCGGTCCATCGGCTCAATGCCGGCGGTAGACATTTGTCAGCCTTCTCTTTATCGCCATAGTTTTCCTGATAATCGAGAACTCGGTCTCCACCATGCCCGGATTAATCTCAGTGACCTTGATCGGCACATCCAGGGTCTCGGCACGCAAGGACTGCGCAATCGCATGCACAGCATACTTGGATGCACAGTAAATGCTGCCGGTCGGGTAGGCAGTCAGGCCGGCAATCGACCCCATCATAATGACATGGCCGGAGCCGCGCGCCCGCATCCCGCGCACCACCGCCCGCGTTACATACAATAGACCCTTGACGTTCGTATCCAGGACAGTATCGATCGACTCGTCAGTCACCGGAGACCACCGGGTCCGTACCCAGCGCCAATCCTGCGTTGTTCACCAGCACATCGATTGCAGAGAATTCTGCAGGGAGCTCAGACACAACCCGGTCGACGTCCGCACGGTTGCGCACGTCTAGTTCGGCAGTATACACTTGCACTTGCGGGTACTTGGAGCGGATCTCTGCGGCCAAAGCAGCCAGACGGTCGGTGCGACGCGCAGTCAGAATCAGGTTCGAACCGACTTCGGCGAATAGGCGCGCGCAGCTGGCGCCAATGCCCGAGCTGGCGCCAGTGACCATGACGGTCTTACCCTTCAGACGATCAAACATAATTGTACTGGTATTAGAGTATTGAAGTGGAAAAATAGAATAAAATGAAGAAACCAGGAGAAAAGAGAAAGTCGATGACAAATCTTTTTTATGAGGGCCTGAGTTTCCCACAGTTTCAGATTTCCCGGTCCCGGACTAGGGGGAGATCACTCGTCGCGGTTCAATGACACGACGGTAACGGAAATGTCGTCGCGGAAGCGACGCGAGTGCGGCGGGGGAATGGCCAGCAGGCGGCGAATCACATGGTCGCCGCGACGGCCCAGACGGTCGGTCGACAGAGCCGTGCGTATCAAATGCGTAGCAGCGTTGTCGTCTGGAGCGCTCTTCCCCTCATACCACTGGGCCACGGTCTCGACGACCTCAGCGTCCGACAGCTGGTCATACAGCCCATCCGAAGCAATGACGATGAAACGGTCCGTCTCCGCCAGCTTATGACGCACAATAACCGGCCGCGCAGTCACATATGGGGGCGTGGTCAGGCCCGGCGGCGTGGTCGCATAGCGGTGGCCGCGGGCATGCAGAACCGGGAACAAATCCTGCTGCGTCTCCAATGCCCATTTGTACCGCGAGTCGCCAAACGCGCGTGTCGGCATCAGACCGCCCAGCACGCGGTTCTTCTGCAAAACCACTTCCCCGGGGTGCTCGCGCGACAGCCGCGCCCGCTCCTGCGCATTGTCGGCGGTCTGGTCCTCGCTCAGCCGCACCGCCCGCCACCGCCCGTCGGCCAGACGCACGCCCAGCAGTGCGCGGCTGTCGCCAGTATTGGCCACCACCACCTCATTGGAGTCCACCACGGCCACCAGCCCACAGCTGCCCGACACGGCCGGGCCTAGAAGTGCGTCGATGCGCGCCAAATCCTGCGACCGGCGGAACTCGGCCAGCGCATCCTGCACCAGCTCCCGGTCCATATTAATGAAGGTCGCCGTCAGCGCCAGCGCCGTGTGGTCCCAGCCGCGCCCAGCCTCCTTCTGCAGCTGCCGCACGGTGCTGGCCAGCGCCGAGACATCCTGATCGTCCGACTCCGCCGCCGCCAGTGCTATCGACCGGTTCAGCATCGGCGCCAGGCGCTGCGCAAGCTGCTCAGCGCACATGTACCCAGCGTGGCCATCGAAGACGCCAAACATCAGGCGGTCGGGGCCCAGCTCCGACCACGCCAAGTAGTCCTCAATCGGACTATTCGATGCCACCTGGTTCGTATCCACACGCACACGCTGGCCCTTCCCGCCAGCGCACCACGATTTCTCTTGCGCATGCAGGATTGCATCCACCTCCTCCTCTGTCAGTAGCCCCAGCTTGCGCGCCGCCTCGCGCCGCTCTGCCCGCGTCAGCTTGTCCAGCTCCTGACGAGCTGCCTCCCGCTTCCGCTCCACCGACTGCAAGGTTTCTGTGGCTTGCGGTGGCAGAGTCACGGAGGGGGCTGACACAGCTGTGCTAGGCTCCGATTGCCGCAGACTGAACGTGTAGCTAGCCACGCCCAGAAGCGTCAGCACACCGCCGATGGCAAATGTCAGCGAGCGCTTGTTGGATGTCGGCGGCACATCGTCTTTATCGGCTGCCTTGGTCTCCTTGGGCTTCTGCGAGCTGAACCCGCGCCGGTGCGTCAAGTTGCGAGTAGCCAAATTCATCCTGTGTGCTGCCTGGAGTCGGGTGGTGTATGTGTGCAGACCAAAGCCTCTGTGTCCGAGACCGCGTACTAGCAAATGTGCTTGCATTCGTGCCAAATAAGAAAAGAGTATGGAAAAAATTTTATCAAGCAGAAAGCAGGCTTGTCACTGTAAATGACGAAACTCGCCACTGCTTTGAAATGACCCAAGGCGGATAGTAATTTTTTTTCCAGATCAAGAACTTTTTTTCTTCTTCCTCCCCCACCCTTCAATACCTTTGTCTCAATTCACAGCAGCCCGCAATGCCGCCGACAAGGATAGCAACAACGCCCAAAAAGAAGAAGGCACCTGAGGTCGTCGTCTTCGACGCCAGTGGCCTGGCTCCCAAGCCAGCAGCCAGCAAGCTTGAGTACAAAAGCTTCATGTCGTCGAAGATCGCCAAGCTCACCGCCTCCGCCAGCGCAGCGGCAAACCCCAAATCCACCAAGGAGCTGAAGCAAGAGGCCGAGGACCGCGCCAACGACCGCGAGCTGAAGGCCCTGTTGGAGGGCAAGGTAATGATCGAGCAGCTGCACGAATCGCAGCTGTCCGGCAAGGACCGGCTTAAATACAACGCGCAAAAGCTGGAGCGCCTGGGCATGAAGAAAAAGACCAAAGAGAAGATGCCGGCCAACCGCTGGTTCATGGTCGACGAAAACCGCAAAATGCGCGCCAAAAAGTCCATCGAGGACGCGAAGAACCGCGGCATCCTGAATCACTCAATGAAGCGCGAATTGGAGGTCCTGCATACGGGCAGGGCCTCGGAGGGGAAGCAGAGGAAGCGCGAGCGTGGTCCGAGGCTCGATGGCGGGAGGGTCAGGGACGGCGTCTTGCATGTTGCGCAGAGCCAGATCGACAGAATCAATGGCGGTGCGGCCACCCGCATTGCGAAGCGAAAGAGCTCCCATGGCCGCAAAAAGCGGTGAGGATTATTTGGCTTCTATTGCATCCAAACGGGCACATCGATTTTATTTTCTACACTTTTCGCCTATTGTGAATGCAATTATGAATGCAAAAGCCCTTGGCCAATCTTGGCTATTGTAATGTGTCTGAATAGTGGGACATAATGGTCGGTTCGCTTATATGCAAAATAAGATCACGCGCGGAATGACCCTTCCCTCACCCGAGAAATCTGCAGACTGCCAACCTGCCGCATTGCCCAATTGCCTATTGTGTGAAGCCCATCCTAGGACCATGCTCCCTCGGTGTATTTAATACAAAAAGCCAGTGCAGCGCCCACCAGAGCTCACTTTTCATTAAATGCTCTTATCTTCGTCTCCTCACCTCTCCTCTACAGTTCCATTTATTACACAATGTCGGAGCCTATCCCCAATACCTCGGCCACCACAACTGCAGCAGAACCCAGCTATGTCCGGGCAGCAAAATCCGTCGAATTCAAGGACTCGCAGTCAACAATAACTGATAATATCCAAGTGGACACCAAGGGTCTCAAAGCAACCATCACCGAGGCAGTCGAAGACGACTCGCACAAGCCAACCCTGGCCCGCCTTGTGGCCATCATGGTGTCACTCTCGCTGGCCTCGTTCCTGGCTGGCCTGGACACCAGCATCCTGGGCTCGGCGCTGCCGGCTATCAGCAACAGCTTCGACGGGCTCTCGCAGGTAGCGTGGATCTCGGCCGCCTACATTTTGACATTCACCTCGCTGCAGCCAATCGTGTCCAAGGTGTCAGAGATCTTTGGCCGGCTGCCGGTGTTGGTGGCAGCGCTGCTAGTGTTCTGTGCGGGCTCGGCAGTGTGCGGCGCCGCCTCGTCAGTCACGATGCTGATAGCCGGGCGGGCGCTGGCCGGAATGGGTGGCTGCGGATTGGTGACGATGGTGCAGGTGATCATTATCGACGTTCTGCCGCTGCGCGAGCGCGGCATCTACATGAGCTTCACCAATCTGGCCAGTACCGCAGCGGTGGCAGCCGGCCCACTGATGGGCGGGGCAATCACCGACCACTGGCTGTGGCGCTGGTGCTTCTATCTGAACATTCCAATCTGCGCCCTAATTCTGGTAGTCTCAATTCTGTCGGTGCGCACTGCGCCAGCCCAGGGCACTGTGCGTGACAAGCTTAAGCGCGTGGACCTGCCAGGAGCTCTGTTGCTGCTGGCTGCCCTGGTACTGCTGATCCTGGGGCTGAACTGGGGCGGGAAGGACTATTCGTGGAAATCGCCCGCAGTCATCACCACACTGGTGCTCGGCCCGCTGCTCCTAGTGGGCTTTGTATGTGTTGAGCGCTGGGTGGCCAAGGAGCCAATCATCCACCTACGTTTGTTCACCAGCCACAGCACGCTGCCGATTCTGGTGGCCCAGTTCTTCCTGGGCATCGGCATAATCTTCACCACCTTCTACATGCCCATCTATTTCACAGTGGTGCGCGGCACCAGCAGCACAATCGCCGGTGTCTACATCCTGCCCTACCTGGTAGGCATGCTGGCCACCGGCCTGGTCATGGGCCAGATCATTGCACGGTTCAACACCTACCGCCCATTCATCTGGACCGGTTTGGCTGGCATGACCATAGTCTCGGGGCTGTTCAGCCTGATAACTTCGTCGACGTCAATCGCTGTAGTGCTGGTATTAATGGGCGCATTCGGCGTGTTCTCCGGCATGGGTCTGATGCCATTGATGATTGCCATTCAGGCCACCTGCCTGCCCAAGGACGCCGGCATGGCGGCAACCCTGGCACTGTTCTTGCGGAACATCGGCCAGATCGTCGGTATTGCGATTAATGGCGCTGTGTTGAACAACCAGCTGGTCAAGCATCTGGGCAAAATTGCCCTGGAGTTTCCCATGCATGCAGACACTGTGCGCTCAGCGCTGGATAATGGATCGTTGGCGTGGAAGAGTGGGCTGCCGGAAGACGTGAAAGTGGCGATTCGCGAGGCGTACGCAAAGTCCCTGAAGGCCACCTATGCGGCCAATGCGCCGTTTGTCGGCGTTGCCTTTTTGCTGTGTCTGCTGATTAAGCACAAGTCGCTGGGCAACCGCGTAAAGTCCTTTAGGAAGAAAAACAAGGTGTCGCCTGCGTAGACCAACAAAAGATGATATGTCATGTACAAAAAATTAGTTATTTTTTGATGTTAATACAGCTTTGTGAATGAAAGAGACCAGGACATACGTTAGCTTATTTAAAATACAGCAAACTACCGTTTCTGCATAGACACGATACTGCTGGTTCCTGACACTTTGTGATAGGCACATATTAAGCAAATCGTGGTGATTTCCAAAATGATAGTATATGAGCAAGCATTTTTACTGTCCTCTATCTCTGTCCTTCTGGATGCAGAATCTTCTCCAGCCGCTGTTTTAGCGTAAACTGTGCGTACTGCGGCGGCGCGCCTCCCAATACCTTAACACACCCTGGTTCCAGCTGAAATACCCCAAGTGGCATAAGCTTTCCGCCCGAAACCATCACCTTGGTCCCAATTGGCAACTCCACATGTAGCTGCTCTATCTTGGCCATTTCCACGGCCGAAAACCTCGTCCTGCCATCTGTCAGCATAAGCTTCAGCATTCCGCGCGGGATCTTAGGCTCCTGATCCACTGGTTCCACGGGCTCCGCTGCTTCGCCTGTATTGACTTCTTCGTCCTCGTCCAAGGGCGGCAGATAGCTCGGCCGCATCCCACGCACCTCATAGTCCTCTTTGGCGCGCACAGCCTCGAGCATGGCGAACTTGCTCACGCCAATGTCCATGATTTCTTGAATCTGCAAAAATGCGCCTGGCGGGTTTAGGAACTGCCTGGCTTGCAAATCAGCAGAAAGTGTGGCCTGGCAGGACTCACCGATCTCGGAGTTCAGCAGTTGTTCAACAACTAGTCGGATCTGTGCCTCGATATGCAGATTGCTGGTGCCCGCCATGTCATTGTTGATGTGGTGCAAACAGTGAGTCAGCCAGCTTGGATTCAGCTGCACACCGTATCGCCGCTTAATTGCGTCAGCCACTGATGCTCTGTCGATCATATTAGCTTAATGTGGTAGGAGAATAAAGCAACAGTATATGGAAATACTCTGTTTTTATGACTCAGACTATGTACTCAATTGTTACGGATAATCGTTTGTGGGTACGCTCTTCAACAAACCACAGTTTCAATGAAGTTTGCTAATAGATACTAGAAATATCTGCTCGCGATGCGAGCTCGGCTGCTAGTCAGCATGGGTTGACACGTCGATAAGGGCATCACGGCGAACCGGTCATTTGAACGTGTCGGATGGCTGTTGGTGCAATGTCGATTATGGACATCTCCCATCTTGATTGCCTGCTCAGCGCAGACGTTTCAGGGCTGGTTCGCTGCTGCTGGCAGCAGAATCACCTGCAGCTGGTCCACGCCTCTTGTGCGGGTTCTTTGTTGCAGGGGTGGTGCCAGAAGCATCGGCAGCAATGGCCGTAGGGCGACAGAAGCGTTCAGGAATATCGCCTGAATCACAGAGTGACTGGAAAATGAGTCTGAAGTTTAGAACTGCTGCGAGATCGCGGTTCAAGAGCCGAGACGAATAGGCCCGCCTGTATTGTGCCATGGCCCGCTTACATGACTCGCTTGTACAGCGGAGAAGGCCATGGCACTTCACAGTTGGGTTCTTCGATCTCTGGTAGGGCCGCGGGTTGGGAACATGCCGGAATGTCTGCAGTGACTTTTCGCAGCAGAACGGGCACATCGACGATGTCCGGAATTCGTCGATCAGATAGACTTCAAAGCCATGGTGCTTGAACTTGTCGCGCCATCCCTTGCCACGAATCGGCGCATGGTGTCGGGCCATTGGCGCACTCCAATTGCCCATGATCAGCACTGGATCTGGACCGAACTTGCTCCGGAGTTTTGCGGCAAGCCTGTGGTCTGCACGGGCCTGGTTCATGAATGAATCAAGGCGCAGCTTGCGGTGAAGCGGGTACACCCTGGGACTGGTCCCGACACCCGGATGGGCCTTCCAGCGCCTCTGGTGCTGCTTGTTTGACTTAGTGAGCTGCTGCTCTGGTAACCTTCGCGCTGTCATCGTGCTGGCATAAAACGGTGCTAGGACACACCGCACAGATGCACGGGCAGCAACGTAGGCACGGAATTTTGCTGGGCTAAGGGTCCGGCAGCAGTGCTTGGAAAGCTCTGCCTCTGCTCTGCGGACAGCATCTTCTGGGACTTGATCCTTTGTAGCCCGACGAATCCTGTCATAGTGGCGCAGCTTGAGCTCCTTATTGTGCTGCTGCCGTGTGTAGCGGTAGAGCATTCTCTCACCCTCTTTCCCATTGCTGCTATTTTCGTGCATCATGTATAGCAAATCGCCCCGACCTGGATCGATGAATACACAGCGGCCTTTCAGATTCTGCAGCTCTGGCTGTGGGATCTGGTGGATATAGCGACAGTCAGCTATAGTATTGCCTCCCACAGCATCACCTCCTGCAACATCACCTGTAGCATCGCCTGTAGCATCGCCTCCCACAGCATCGCCTGTAGCATCGCCTCCCACAGAATTGCCTCCTGCAGCATCGCCTCCCGCAGCATCGCCTCCTGCACCATCAGCATCTACTGCACCATCAGCCTTGGATATCTTGTCTTGCAACAAAATGCATATCGTTACACCATCTGTTGTTGCCATTCCGTGGAATTTTCTATCACCATGCGCCTTAAATGGCTTTGATGTTAGATCTGCGACCCGGCCCCACACATCCCACACAGGTTGTGTGATCCCTTGGACCGGGTCGTGTGCACAGACTGGGGGTGCTGGTGCATATGCACTGTTAAGTGCTGCAACAGTGTCTGCTGCTGCCGCCGATGCAGCAGCAAGTGAATCAGCTGCTACTGCTGCAGTTGCTGCAGTAGCCTCTGTTGCATCCGATGGCATCTTCGCTGCTTCGCGTGCAGCCTTCTTGGCCAACTTTTCAACCCCTTTCTGCTGCTTTCCTTGCCTCTGTTGCTGCCCTCTTTGCTGCGTTGATCTTGGTAACCTCCTCACGTGTTTTCGAAATAAACACCTGCTTGATTATTTGCTTGTCCAAACGCACATGGCCTGGGATCCATGATGTCCGCAGAGGCAAGCATTGGGGAGGAGACTTGCCAAGCTGCTCATTCTCGATAAGCTGGCATAGGCGAATGTATGCACGCTGATGCTCAAGTGGATTTACCTTGGCATCATAGTATCGGCTGTCTTTAGCGAATCTGTACTTGCAATCTACAGCAAACTGGCACCAGTCCTTAATGCCTATGATGCCAAGCATCGGTGGGGTGAGCACACTGAGATCAGGGTGCCTAGAGGCAACTGCCTGGCGGAGCTTCTGTGCAGGTGTATAAATACACACTTGACATGCGTTATTGAACTCAGCCTTGGACACATTGCCCATTGTACTGTGCAGTGTGTTTTTGCGGCTGCGAATATCAATCAATTTGGCCAGAATCTGCTGTAGGCAGATGCCATAGTGCAACACAATGTTGTTCTTGTATGCTGTCATCAGCTCGGTATCCACGTATGTTGCTACTTGATTCATTTCACGCACGCCATGTAGCTCAATATCGCCATTATGCAATAGATAATCATAAATATGGTATCTAACTACATCACCGAAATCTGCGCTCGACAGTTCTGACTTGTCCTTCCGGTTGACGAAATCCTTGGCAGATATGACAGTCTTCGCCTTCAGGTTGCGATAAATGAATAAATAAATAAAACGAAAAAAACCCTTTTTCACAAATGTTGCTGGGTCAAAAGCATCCCCGTCAGCTAGCTGATGGAGTAGTATCCATCGTGCAAGCATGTATGTATGCTCTTTGATGGTATTAACGCTGTGTACAAATTGCTCTAGGCGGGGCAACATAGAATCACGGAAGCCAATACCACCAAGTGATGTCTTTATGACAGTAGTGCTGCGGGTAATATCCATTTGAGAAGTTCAATAGGCAAGTAAGAAGAGAAATGATGCTGTTCAGTTTTGCTGTATTGCGTATGCATAGCATTAAGAACTTTTTATTAATAATGATCTGGCTTGCATGGTTCTTGGGGCCCTTAGCATTGATACAGTCTCTTGAATCAGTCTATACAGACTGGATCCATTGTGGCCCAAATACTACTGCTTACACATGTTCATAAGACAAATTAATTTGTAAAATAAACCCACAAATATTGCATGACTGCTAGAAGAGCTATATGGCCTTATTCAATAGGTGCTCATAAATAAATATCCTAAGAGTGTTGCGCAGCCGGTGATGACCACCATGATGACATCATGGAAGTTATCGGGCCAACTGACAATGAGAGCAGCTCTTGCGCTGAACCAATGGAGATATCTAGTGGAGACCTATGACCACTACAATAACAACTCGTCACCCTGGTTTCACTGATGAGGTCAGATGCCGCACAAGATCAAGGAGTTTACAGAGCAACCCACCCAAACTCGTGTTGAAGCTTAAGAGTTTTTTTAACCAATTAAATAATTTCTAGCGGACGGTCGGACACTTTTTGGACTATAAAATCTTATATAAAGGTAGGTAAAGATAAAGATAAAGATAAAGATATTAGTAAAGCGAATATAGATTAGCGCTGGAATATTTTTCTGAATGCGGAGCATCAGCATATCACTCAGGATGATGGTCTTATCACTAAATAGCGATAGGTGTGGCAAAGAAAGTTTTGCCACGATACCCCCAATAAACTAGTAGCGAATGTCATGCGCTTATTTCGAGTGATACTACATATCAAACTCACATTTAAAAGAGCTGCAACGTCTCCACATCATGACAGGCATGTACATAGGTCCAGCCGGAGCACTCTAGTGAACATGGGCTACATCTGAAGAGTAACCCAGGCAGCAAAACTCCAGCAAGATCCTGGGGGTCAAGAGCCGCTCCAGCATGTTAGCACAAGCTACCATATGCTACTCATCAAGTGAAACCAGTGTCTCTTGACACTGACTCTAGCCCTAGTCATGTAATGGAACAGTTTTACCTCTGCCGATATGCAGAGGCAGTTTTTGAACTCTGGGAACTTGCGGGCACTTTAGCTCTTGACATACTAATTGGGTACTGTCCATATTCACGCAGCTGATTAAATTGGGACCACGTACAGTCTAGACCTGGTATCATGACATTTCATAAATCATGATCTATTGCCGGAATCCGAAGTGTGGTCGTACACAGGGCCGACACCAAAATCGCTCATATGACAGGAAATATAAAGACAGTAGCCCTTGATATAGCTTGCGCATGGTTCCAAAGGGCTGCTACCAAAGGGCTACTACCAAAGGGTGCGGTCCGTGCTGAAGCGGGTTTATCTCGGCAAAGGATATTATTTGCTAAACCAGGTCTAGAGTTCTACAAATCCCAAAGTCAGCGATTGATCTAGGAAGCGGATCAGCCCTTATGGCTCAGCGGCAGAGCGTCTGTCTCGTAAACAGAAGGTCCTGAGTTCAATTCTCAGTGAGGGCACTCTTTTTGTTCCAGTTTTAGCTATGCGGTTTGTAAATCATTTTTTATTTTCAACACTTTTATACTGTGTTGCGTTCTGAGTTTTTGGCAAGAATTGGAATGTAGAGTTTGTTTAAAGAAGGAAAGTAACCAACAGCGTTGCTGCCCTTGGATTGATGTAGGTGTACTGAGTAGCAGGTGTGAGCAATTTATTGGTAGGCGTTAAGACGAAGCGTACAGATATGTTGCTGAACATTTCGGGCTTTCATATTTTGGCAATTGCCAGGGACTCGGGTCATTTTCGTATATGGTATGAGATGGTTGGCTATCTACAGGTTGCATGTGAATTTCTCGTATTGTTTCTGCATTTAGAGACACCATATTCCGTATTGGCACCACTAGAACAGTATTTGGACAAATAAGCGAATTTCCAATGTGAAATACACACAAAACAGAGTCAGTCTAAAAATTGTACAATGTCTAATCTAGTTTTTGATATGCGGCTGGTCAAAGTCGTCAAACAGGCTCTCGCGCTTGGCAAGGATGCGGTCGCTGAAGTGGTGGTTCGTGTCTCTGTGCAGGGCCTCATCAGCGCGCACAGCCAGGACCACATCGCGCAGCCTGGCATCGGGCCTCAGGTTCCAGTACGCAATGGCGATCTCGGGCGCCTGCACGTTCTCGATCCGGCCCGCATCAATTTCGTTGATAAAGTGCGTGTACGAGGTGACGGCCTCCTCCTCCAGATATCCCACGACGCGGTGCGCAGTGCGGGGGCTGACCATGTAGAGCAGAGAGAAGGCCGCAAAGAAGCCGGTCTGGACCGTGGCAATCAAGGCGCGCTCCCAGAGCACAGGCTTGCCGACCTCCATCCATGTCATCAGGTGCATGCGCTCGTTCTCGGCTTCATGCAGCAGATGACCAATCCACCCACCGTCGTGCCGCATGCCCTGCAGCGACTTGATGTGGCGAATCAAGGCACCAACCATGCCAGGTACAGCAGCGACGACCTCGAGCATGACCGAGCGGTGCAGGTACTTGTTGCGGAAGAAGATGTCGGTGGGCTTGCGTGCGTTTTTGACAAACCACAGCGCCATTTTATCGCTGATCAGGTCTGGAATGCGGTGCTTGGTAGTGCCGACATCGAGGGACTCAAGCTCGTTCGAGTTCCACTTGTGGTCCATGATTTCGGGCCGCATGGGTTTCGGGTCGACTGGGACGCGCAGCTCGTCAGGCATCGCAGAGAAGACCATGGCGGTGCGCGGCTCAGGCTTCTTCTCCATGGCCTTCTTTGCAAGTTTCACCGGAGCAGTGTCCTTGACGGTGTTCTCGACGGCACCAGCAGTAGCTGAGGTGGAGGAGGCACGGGTTTTGTTCTGGTGCTCAGACTTCAGCGCTTTGGAGATGTACTCTTGTACACGCAGAGTGGTCTTGATGCCAAAGGCGCGACGCTGGATGCCATAGGCGAGCGAGGCAGTTGCGGGCGAGTGTTTAATAGTGCTAAGGGTATAGAGCATGGTTTAAAAGGAATATTTGTTGGTGGGTTGTGGTGTATGGACAAGAAACCCCGATGGTCCTGCTGCGGTTGCTAATATACCCTGCATTCGACTAGTGTCGTCACCGGGAATGCATGCACGGATGTTATTTTTGGGGAATGGGGAACGGTATCGAGATAATAGCACGCGGGGCGAGACGTGCTGGCCATCTAGGCCACGAAGTGTCTCCGTTATCGTCCGCGCCCATCTATTTGACCACCAATCCCGGCTGTGCATTGATTTGTAGCGAGGTCTCACCGACACGGGGCCGGCCAGGAAACAGCCACAAAAAGTCAGTCATTGGATGCATGGCGCACCGGGAGTGCATAAAGGGAATGCTTTTGCAGAAAACGTCAACCGTGCAGCCGCAAGCAGATATCCATCGCCAGGAACGGCTTCTGGAACCGTGCTGAACCCGGCTCTCTGCCAGAACCCAGTCTGAAAATACCCGCGTATTTAATAAGCAACAGTAAATATATAAGATTTTATAGTCCAAAAGTGAATTTGTAAGACATTGCTTACGCTAAAGTAAAGAGCGCACATGCTTGGGGGAGGGGCGTTGTGTTCCGAGAACTGCCGACTGGGGGACAACTCGTGTGCGTCTTCAGTCCAGCTTGATCTCAAATGACGAGCCGCAGCCACACCCTCCACTCGACTGCGGGTTGGCCACCACAATAAAAGCCTGGCCGATAAGCCGGTCCTGCCAGTCGATGGTCGCCCCCTGGACCAGCGGCAGCGACACGTCGTCCACGACCATCTTTGCGCCCTTGCGATCAAACACTATGTCGTTCTCTTCGGGGGTCTCGGTCATATCCAGCATGTACGAGAACCCATAGCAGCCGCCCGAGTCGACCCGTAGCCGCAGGTACTGCATCTTGTTGCGCTTTTCTGACAAGTACAGCAGCCGCTTGATGGCGCTGTCTGTTAGTGTAATCTCGCTGCCCACGCCTGTTGGCTTGGGCTCGGCGGCCTCTGTCGGTGGTTGTCCGTACGATGCAATTTTGTCTGCGAGCGCGGCTGTCTCTTTGGCGTTGAGTTTGGGCAGGCTGTATTTGGTTGCCGTCGAGTTGTATCGCAGAGCTGGTACTGTGACTGCTGGTTGCTGTGGCCGCGCCCGGGCTGCCAAGCAGCCTATGCGTCTGAGCTGTGTCCGTGTCCGTAGAAGAGCGTTCATTTATGCAGCTGTTGAAGGGGGTGTGCCGAGTTCGAGTAGCAGAAATGAGCGAGAGGGAAGCAGAGGAAGCAAAAGTGGTCCTGAGCTCGGCGTGACAAATCATCAATGCTTTAAAAGATAAAAATCGAGATTGCCCAATCACCGGAGCAAAAGATACCGCAGGCCATCTGTTGCCAGCGGCTCTGGACCCACACAAATTCAAATTTGGCGCATTTTTCGCTTTTTTACTTTTTCACTTTCAATTCAGCTTCCGTTCTTCTTTTGAGCATTTTATCTGTTCAATTCACCCGTCACGAATCAACACCACACACAGCTAAAATGGCCCCTATTCTGTCGATGTTTGTCGGTGCCACTGTCGGTCTCGGAACCGGCATGTACGCTATGGGCCTGCAGGGCCGTGCCGTGCTGAAGCCGCGCATCAGCTACGCTGTGTATGTGTCCGCCGGCGCGCTTATCGGCTACAAATACTACTCGTTCAAGCAGTACGAGAAGCAGCTGATCGAGAAGCGCCGGACACACCTGCTGGAGAAGCGCGCGCAGCGTTTGGCCGAGGCCACTGCCGAGAACTAATCAGTCCCTAGCTATTTCAGTGGTGTTTCCTATATACAATGCTCTACATGCCAAAAGCGATCACCAATGTTACTTTTATGTTGTCACTATCTGGGCATGCTTCGGCTGGTAAAAGTGCCCGCTTGGCCCAGCAAGGATCAGCTGTGATCACGGGCACACGCTTTGCCAGATCAATGGCCCGGGCCGCGCACGTCGCGTGATTTAATTGGTCGCTCCAGGAGCTGGTCGCTCTCATTTTCGCCGAATAGCCCTCAGCTAGCCGTTACGCGCTCCGCCCCGCATCTCTTCTCATTCCCATCTCTATTGAATTTTATACTTTTTTCTTTTAACAATGCAGAAGCAGGAGACGCAGACTCCGACGGCCAACGTCATCCAGGAGGCGCCCAAGCAGTTCGTCAAGGAGGCATCGTGGCTGCTCCGCCGCTGCAGCAAGCCTGACCAGAAGGAGTACGCAAAGATCGTGCGCGCTGTGCTCATGGGCTTCCTTGTCATGGGCTTCATCGGCTACTTTGCCAAGCTCATCCACATTCCCATCAACAACATCATTGTCGGTGGTGCTTAATACCAGTGCTTCTCGCGGATTATTCTAGAACATCACCAAAAAAAACCAATATAATATGCGTAACACACATGTACAAGCCTCCTCGCACTGTGCTATACATGTCTGCATGACAGCCTGCAGCAGCAGCAAAAGCAGCAGGTGTCGCTGCTTCTAGCAGGCCCAGACACGGGCTGTGCCCCACGATCCGCAGGCTAGCCGTATTGAAACGGTCTCTGGCCTGAGCTGCACCTAGTGGCTTATCACGTGACCTGATATGATCGGCTCGCCATTCATGCTCCCCGCGGCTCGCCTCAACATCGTGGCCGCAGAGACGAAAATTTTTGCGAATTGCAGAGCGTAGGCAGATTTCTCTTCTCTACTTTTCATTCTTGAAAAATACACATTTTTGCAAGCAAATAGCAAAAAGCCGGCATGCCGAAAAATAAGGGCAAGGTACGGAGGCGGCAGCGCAGAGGAGCCTGGGAGCTGGGCCAGATGAGCTGTAAATTGGGCAGCCCCAATTCAGAGATTCTAACAAAGCAGAGTGTGTAGGGAGGAAAGAACCGTCGTCGCGGAAAGAACGACACAGAGAACGAGAAGCGCGAGCTGGTGTTCCGGGAGGAGGGCCAGGAGTACGCGCAGGTCGTCAAGATGCTCGGAAGCGGGCGTGTTGAGGCTCTGGGATTCGATGGCACCAAGCGTCTTGCACACATCCGCGGAAAGATGCGCAAGAAGGTGTGGATCAACCAGGGTGACATTGTGCTGATCTCGCTGCGCGACTTCCAGGACGACAAGGCCGATGTTATCATGAAGTACTCGGCCGATGAGGCTCGTGCTCTGAAGCAGTACGGCGAGCTGCCAGAGAACGCCAAGATCAACGAAACCGAGGCATTCGAGGCCGAGGACGATGATGTCGACTTTGACTTTGAGATCGACGAGATCTAAATACATTATTTGTGTGTTGGCTGCGATTATACAGACGCAAATGGCTCATTTTCCGAATACATCTCATCATGTCTTGCAAATATGGATTCTCAATAGATGACCAGTGTGACGATGGGCTGGCTGGGCGGCCTCAGAATGCAAGCGAGGGGAGGGGCGATCACTGCCTACTGGCTCCACCGGGCTAGCCTGCCGGAATGTGATGACATAGCTAGACTCATTTATGCTGGCTGGGAACAGTGGCAGGTGCGTTGTGACTCACTGACCAAGTAGATCAACAGCGACGGAAATGGACCTTTAAAAGGTTCGATACTGGACCGAGATTAGGATTCCCTCTATCTCTGTCCCAGACACATCTTCACCCAACTTCCCGAATCGTCGGCGCTTCCGTTATCAGCAAGACAAGCGAGCCTAGAACGCCCAGTGAATCAGAAACACGCGCTTATATAAAGCCCACTCCACTGATACTCTTTCCCCATTGCAAAGACCTCTTCACTCCAGATGTTTACCAAACTTTCCGCCTTCAAGCCGTTATTCACACCCATGCCCCGCTTGCCTCGTCTGTAATTCCTATGGCCACCAACGGGTCGTCGGTGCGCGCACTCCACACACTGCACTCTCGACGCTGCCGCGCGACATGATCTCGTTAGCAGACTACACGCCGGAGCAGATCGCGGCCTGGTCGAGTCAGCTGCCGACTTCAAGGACAAGACCAAGAACCACGGACAGGCCTTCCACCCTGACGAGCCCCTGAAGGGCAAACCATCGGGCTGCTGTTCTCGAAGCGGTCACGCGCACGCGCGTAGCTAGTGAGACCTCGATCGCGTACCTCGGCGGTCACGCAATGTTCCTCGGCAAGGACGACATCCAGCTGGGCGTCAACGAGTCGCTGAGGGACTCGGCAATCGTCATCTCGAGCATGGTCGACGGGCTGTTTGCCCGCGTGGGCGCACACTCGGAGATCACAGGCCTGGCAAAGTACTCGTCGGCACCCATTGTCAATGCTCTGTGTGATGAAACCATCCGACGCAGATCCTGGCCGACCTCCTGACCATCTGGGAGGTGTTTGGCAAGCGCAAGCCCGAGGCCAAGACGGTCTTCGACGTGGTTCGCGGTCTCAACGTCGCCTGGGTCGGTGACGCCAACAACATCGTATACGAGATGCTGTCGGCGTTCCCCAAATGCGGCATCAACATGAACGTGTGCACGCCGTCCAAGTACCCGATCCCGAGTCGGTGCAGCAGATGGCCAAGTCAGATGCCGACAAGGCGCAGTCGAATGTGTCGTACTTTACTGATCCGGTACAGGCAGTCCAGAACGCCGATATCATTGTCACCGACACGTGGGTCAGCATGGGCCAGGAGACAGAGAAGGCACAGAGACTGCAGGATTTCGCCGGATATCAGGTTACACAGCAGCTGGTCGATGCGGGCAAGCCCAACAAGGACTGGATTTCATGCACTGCCTGCCGCGCAAGCCCGAGGAGGTGTCTGATGAGATCTTCTACTCGGACCGGTCGGTTGTGTTCCAGGAGGCCGAGAACCGCAAATGGACCATCCTCGCCGCGTTCAGTGCGCTGTTCTCCAAGCGAGCCTAAAGACGTTTGTTTTATTAGGTTGTAGTCATAAAAAAGCTCTACTTGTAACAGTCAGTGCCATCATCGACATCGTCGACATCGGCATTTGTAAACAGGACCGTCGACAGTGGCCGCCTCGCATGACGGTCCGGCTTGACTCTAGTGACGCCCGAGCCATCGACCACCGCCGCGGCGCGCTGGGCAGCAATCTGCATGACCACGTCGCCCGCGGGCAAATACTCGGCCGCCCTTCTGCCCAGCGTATGCAGCGACGGCGACGGCTTCGGCACCAGCGCGCCCTGACGGCCCGAGCACCGCACACACAGCCTGCGCTTGTCCTCAACCGTCGAGCAGCGGTAGCAAATGACCAGTCCGCATGCGCGGCAGTGGTGGCGCCGGACCATCATCGAAAACGCAGTCTTGCGGCAGACCATGCAGACCGACGTCTCGTGGTCTGGCACCCACAAAACACCGCCCTGCGCCTGGCGCTTGCGGAGCCGCGAGCCCAGAGCCGTCACGCTTTCGGCGTTGGCCACCGAGCCCGCAATCGAGCTACGCCCACGTGCCAGCAGTGGAACCGGTGGCCGCTCCACGTAGTCCTCCTCGTCGAGCCGCAGGTCTTGCAGGAGTATCTCCAGGCGCGTGCGTGCCTGTAGCGCCTGCTCCACCCACAGGCGCCCCCAGAGGGAAATCTAAGCACCATCGACTGCTCGTCGTCAGACACATGCACCAGCGTCTCGTCATTGTCGTCCACACGCACCACCAGCTCGTCACTGAAATCCACAGCCCTCAGCTCCTGCGGCGTCTCGTCCTCGGGACCGGCCGCGCAAGACCACAATTGATTCAGAGCACAGCAATACATCGACGGCTCGGCCGTCCAATTCACCTTGCCTCGCCCAGTACCCTTCTCAAATCGCTCAGCAGCGGGAAGGGTTGGCCGAAGTGTGCTCGGCCTTGGCCAGCCGGTGCAGAGAATCAAACGGCTGGCGCAGCCCAAGACACCGGCGCGCATACCACCGCCTGCGCATCCCTTCCTCCCACTCTTCCTCGCCCAGCGCGGCAATATACTCGCTGGCCGTCGACCCCACCGACTCCACACGCCGCCTGAACGCGGTCTTGGGCGGCTCTCCCTCGCTCTCGGAACTGCTTGGATCGTCCAAGACAATCCTGCCCCCTCGAATCTCCACGCTCTTCATCGTCAGCGCATCCGACAGCTCGTCCTGCCGCCGCGCGCGACACATGCGACCGCGTGCGCTGCGGTGCCCGCCGTGCCCCGTTAATCACCGGCATCGACGCCCGCGGCCGCACCTTCTCCGGCTCCTGCGCCAGCTTGTGTGCGCTCAGGATCATCTGGTGCGCCAACATCGACGAGCCCGAGGATCGCGGCACATTGAATGTCGTCGGCCACCAGCCCGTCCTGCACAGAGGGCTGGGCGGTTGCTGCGAATAGCGCGCGCGAGTCGCCGCGTCGTTTGGTGTCTGGCCCACGCGACTTGCCCGTCACCGAGCTGGCTGCGCTGGTCGGTGCGCTTGCTTCCGTCGAGTTTAGGCGCCGCCGCCGCCCGTACTGCCGGCTGATCGACCGCAGCGTCTCCTCCATCGTCTGCCGTCGGATCGACGATGATGAGGTGCGCTTGAGCCGCGGCGTGGGCTCTGTGGCCGGCTCCATACTACTGAGCGACGCGTTGCGTTGGGGGGCGTCTGTGGGCGGAAACAGACCGAGCGCAGTGCGCGTGCGTGTGCGGCGCGGGGGACTGGCTAGCACGGCTGGATCCTCAGTGTTCATAATATTAGGTGGTAGTATGGAAATGCAATGAAGGTGGAAAAAATATATATGGGAAATGAGAAAGAAGAAAATAAAAACGAGTATTTGGAAGATTGAAAAAGTGGGGAAGAGAAGGGAGAAAGTCCAGCAGACCGCCAAAACAGCAGGCGTAAAGACCACCAAGAAAAACTTTTTGTTTATTTTCAAAATTCGCTTTCCGGCTAGTATTTTGATTTTCAACAGCATGTTAGTCAACATAGTAGCCGTGGGTTTTATGCCACTCCTCCAGCGAGTATGGCGGATACTCGTCGTACCTCTCGCCGTCTTCAGGTACGGCCCACTTGGCTGCACTGCCCATCATGATGTGGGTGGCGCGCTCGGGCTTTGGCAGCTCCGTATCGATGCACGACGCATACGGTAGAACCACTCTGGCCACTGCTCGTCATATGCATACAAATAGAGGCACATGTGGGGCAAAAGAACCGGTCCTGGCACAGCACCTGCTGGTCCTTTGGAGCCGTCTTGTCTTTGACAGCCCGGTAGCTTTCACTAGGTCCTTGCCCTTGGTGACTTTGAGCGTTGCGTACTGCCCAAGCATGTTGACTGTGTAGCCGCCGCCGCCAGACGTCTTGCGGCAGATGGAGCAGTAGCAGCGCATAAAGGGCGCTGGCGCATGGGTCGAAAAGGTGAACGCGATGGCACCGCAGTGGCAGGATCCGCTGAGCTGCTTCATCTTGAAAGGAGAGGTGCTGGAATAAGGATGCGGGAAAGCTGAAGGAGAGATGGGCTGTTTCTCCGCCACGCGCGCTGGCTATTTATAACCCCGCTGGCATCATCACATAGCACGCTCAAAGACCACATGGCACGCAATTCCCCTTGATCTACATTGGCACCATTACCGCTGCCACTCAAGCCGAGCATGTCGCCAGCACGGCTGTCAAGAGGGGTATTTGGGGTTTGCAAATGCCATTGGTTTATTAGCACCTTTGTGAAGCAGAGAGAAGAATTGAGAAAGAGAAAAGGGAGGGGAAAAAAAGCAAAGCGACGCAGATTGGGTTCTGCGACCTCCTCCTCCCCTCCAGCAGCGACCGAGCAAGGGAGAAGGGGGCTGGGTTATGCAACAGGGAAAAAAAAGAAGCGAAACGGGGGAAGCATCATTACGATGCCGATGCCGACGACGAATGGCCAATGAGCCATTTCAGGGTGATGTCGATGTTGACCTGGTTCTTGGCTGAAATCGAGTAGCACGCGACCTCCCGCGTATTGATTGCCTGGAGGTTCATTGCCTCAATCAGCTGCTCCACGCTCAGCGCCTCCTCCAAATCGTTCTTGTTGCCCAGCACCAGCACCGGGATATTTGCCAGCTGCGGCTTCTCCAGCAGACTCCACAGCTCCGCCCGCGCCTGGTCCAGCTTGGCATGATCTGCCGCATCGATAACAAACACTATCGCGTTCACCCCGCGGCAGTATCGCTCCCACATGCTCCGGAACCGCGGCTGGCCGCCGATATCCCACAGCTTCATCGTCACGTTGCCCTTGGTCACCTTGCGCATGTTGAAGCCCACCGTCGGAATCATGTCCTCTGTAAACTGCCCCGATGCGATTACATTTACTAGTGTTGTTTTGCCAGAGTTCTGCAGCCCGACCAGCGTTAGCTCCATCTCCTCCTTCCAAAATAGGCTCCGGAGCCAGTCCAGTATCGCCTTGATCACCGATGCCATGTGTGTCTCCGCCTGCTTGCGGTTGTGTGTGTATAGTACAGAAATATAGGTTTGCTGGTGCGGGTGCTACTCCAGAGATATAAAAGCCCAATCCCCCGGTGTTTTGGCCCGTGGCTCTGCAATTAGAAAAACAAAGTGGGGGCTCCCTTCTACAGAGTTGAAATGCAGCTGATTAGAATGCGCCAAAGTCTGTGCAATCCTGTGTCTTCCAATAGCGGCTGTGCGCGCTGTTGTCATACCTGTTCAGGAGAAAATAGTAAGAGTAGCAGGTAGAAAAAAACTGTGTAAAAGCTGCAAAACGAAGAGGTAAAATGGGGCCAAAGGGCAAAAGCACAGTATCGCACAAAAAAATAGAAGCGTCAACAAGAAAAAGTGCTCGGCCCAGCAGCACCAATCATCTGATTTTCACGTGGCCCCTCGAGGTCGCATTGCTACTGGGCAGCATGTAGATCCTCTGGCCATTTCCTACCGCAGCCGGTTGTTTGCATTGGGAAAGGGCAGCCCCTGGCTCTAGGGAAGTCAACGGGGATTCATGCCAAGGGATTCGTTGTTACACTCTGTGGACCGCTGGCAAGGAATCGGTCCAAGCGGCGCTTCTCATTTGCCCAAAGGGGCGCTTGGACTACAGGGAACATAGCACCAACTTTTTTCCGACCACTGATCGGTATTTTTCTCCTTTTGTGCGCCACGGCGACAGTCTGACACCAAGCGCGCTTCAGCACCTTCAAATAGTGGCGGACAAGGGACTGCTAGGCCGGTCTCCTCCCTCTTCTTTTTTCTTTTTCGCCCCTGGCACTTTCGCTTTATTCTTTTCGTCATTTTTGCTTGTTGCCAATGGTGTTCATACCTGACGAGCCACCGCGGCATTCGCTAGATGCAGCAAGAAATTCCACGCCAACAACGGAACAGCAGCGGTGCAGCATGCAATAAGCGAGCACGGCACCAACAGCACGACGCCGCGTGCGGGCACCATCGGACAGCAGCACAGAAGACAGCAAACCGGATGTCGTATGCGCACCAGCGGAGCCAGAGCGGCTGGGACAAGCTGTTCCGCAACATGTCGCAGCGGTCCGAGTCGCACCCGGCCGAACACACGCACAGCCCAGCGCCGACGGCGGCACCGAGTCGCGGGTGCCGGGCATCGGCGAAGACACGCTTCTGCACGAAGACGTTCAGTATGTTGACGAGTAAGCCTATCCATCTTTCGCCCCCTCCCACCATTCATGCGCATCCCACGTGTCCATATGCGCAGGTTCGCGAACGCATACTAACACTTTAATATTAGGTCTGATGATGCTGGCGATGCCTTGGCTCTAGGCGGATTCCCACGTGGCGGGGTCGATAACCGCGGGCGGTCAGACACCGGCGCGTCGTCAACCGGCTCGGCTATTCAGTACGCCAACAGCCACATTGGCTCGACCACGCAGCTGAACACCCACTACGACATTCCGCCCGATCCACAGGAGCTCTCGCAGCCGCCAGAAAAGGTCATGAAGCCGCCGCCCGATGACGATGAGGAGCACCCGACGTTTCTGCGGTACTTTCACAATCACCACGGCGAAGGCAATTCACAGGAACAAGAGCGCAGCGGTCGATGGGCAAATTCACACGATTCCTGCACCAGGACAGCGAGGGTCTGCACCGCTCATCGTCGGCACCGTCGTCGGCATCGTCCTCATCTAGCGCGACGGGGGGCGAGGAGGACGAAGAGAAGACAAACAAAAATAAGCGCATGGAGGAGCTCCGGCACAAGTTCAAGCGGCTGTTCTCAAGGCCTCGGTGATGACGCGCAAACCCCAGCAGAAGATGAAGAGCTCGTTCCCGAATGGCATGTTCCCGTTCCTGCAGGACGCGCTGTTCGTGCCCATGTTTTACTTTATGCGCGATGAGCACGGCCACCGCGCCCCGCCAGTCATCTTCGATGCGATTTCGCTTGCAGTCACGGTCTCTGGCACCACCTTCGACTCTGAAGACCAGCACCACTTTGTTGTCCGCATCGAGCTCCAGTACGGTGACATCAAATGGGTGATCTACAGACGCCTCCAGGACTTCATCACCCTGCACACCATGCTGACGCTGCGCAAGTTCCAGGGCCGCGTCCACAAGCTGCCGACGTTCCCGCAGCAGTTCTCGTATGCCATCGAAAAGGCCAAGTCGTTTACGCCGGGCCACCAGCGCGTCAACCGCATGAATCAGGCCACGGTGACCGCAAGCAGGCGCTCGAGAACTATCTGATCAAGGTGCTGCGCGCGATGAACATGCGGCCTGCGTACGAGATCTGCACGTTCCTGGAGCTCAGCGCCGTGTCGATTGTCAAGGATGTCGGATGGAAGGGCAAGGAGGGCAACTGGACAGGCGAGTCGAGCACACGACTGGCCAGTGGTGCACCCCGCGTGACTTGCGGCGGTGGACGCGCAATGGGTGATTGTGCGTGATTCATACATTGCCTTCTGCAGCCACATCTCCGATCCCTACCCGACCGACGTGCTGTTTGCAGACTCGCAGTTTGACATCAAATTCCGCAAAAAGACCGGCCGCAATCCGCTGTTTCCGTACCGGATCACAGTATCGAACCAGTACCGGCGGATCCAGCTGCGCAGCGATAGTGAACGCGTGATCAACGAATG
>NW_024468395.1:0-25957 GCF_002104995.1 Linderina pennispora
GGCGTCGTATCCGCTGGAGCTATTCCTGGCTGTGTTCGGCGCGTCGTCAATCCAGGGCTCGATTATCTGGTGGGTGCAGAACCACCGGCTGCACCACCGGTACACGGACACGGAGCGCGACCCGTACAATATCAAGCGCGGGTTCTGGTACGCGCACCATGGCTGGATTATTTTCCGCCGGAAGGAGTCCGAGCTGGGCTATGCGGAAATGTCCGATCTGTATGCGAACAAGATCGTCAACTGGCAGTACAACTACTATTTCTACATCTGCGGCATGACTTCGCTCGTCCTGCCGACGTGCATCTGCGGGTACTTCTTCAATGACTGGGTAGGCGGCTTCTTCTGGGGCGCCGTCGCCCGCCTCGTCGGCGTCCAGCAGGTCACCTTCTGCGTCAACTCGGTTGCGCACACCTTCGGTACCCAGCCGTACAGCGACGAGCAGACCCCGCGCGACAACTTCCTCACCGGTATTATCACATTAGGCGAGGGCTACCACAACTTCCACCATGCGTTCCCCAACGACTACCGCAATGGCGTGCGCTGGTACGATGTCGACCTGACAAAGTGGATCCTGTGGGTGTGCGAGCAGCTCGGCCTCGCCAAGGACCTGAAGCGCTTCCCGCGCAATGAGATCATGAAGGGCCGCGCCACCATGAAGCTCAAAACGCTGAAAAGTTCGCCAAGAAAATCGACTACGGCAAGCCCATCGACGAGCTGCCCATGTTCACCGAGTCTGAGTTTGTCGCGAGGTCAAGGAGCGTGGCAAGAGGTGGATCGTCATCGAGGGCTTCATCTACAATGTCGAGGAGTTCATCAAAATGCACCCTGGCGGCCCCAAGCTCATCAAGAGCGGTATTGGCAAGGACATGACCCATGCATTCAACGGCGGTGTCTACAACCACCACTACTCGGCCCGCAACCTCATGAACTCTACCATGCGCGTGGGCAGAATCGTCTAAAACCAGGCAATATCCTTTTTTCCTCCAGTTTCTTTTGCAGTCCCTAGTAAAACTTCAACCCGCAAAAAGAACAAGGAAAAAAAGCTGTGGCCTGTGGCAAGATCGCCGGTTATCGACCTTCCAATACTACCCAGTCCCGTCGCTTCTTTCTTCCTCTCTTTGCCTTCTGTTGTCCACAAATTCCACCGCGTATGCAATGTCAGCTTCCCAGGAGAAACCAACCAGCACACCAGCGGCGGCTGCCACCACCAGCGAGTTTGACAAGAAGCTCGACCAGGAGGTCGCTCAGATGCAGTTGCTGCTGAAACACTTGGCAGACAAGGTCGAGGAGGCCGAGCGCGAGGCCGAGGAGGACGCCCAGCCCAGCGGCACCCAGCAGCACAAGGTTGCCGATGCACTAAAGGACATGATGCAGGCCGAGCAGGCAATGGGGTCGTTCGAAGCCCGGCTGGACCAGCTGCTGGGGAACCTTGACAAAATGCTGGAGAAAGCCAAGACCAGTCTCAAGCTGGAGCAAAAGCGACCTAAGCATCTTTTTTCTTTCTCCCACCACTCTTCGATTACATAGCAGTTTATTATTTTCCCTTGCCATGCCAGACAATTCGTTCGACACATTGGGGCTTTCTTTGAGCCAGCTGTCAAAGGAGCTCGCCCAGGTAGAAAAGGACACTAAGCTGCTTGCGCAGTTTGGCGGGTCGCAGGATGAGCACCGGCAATTCGCCGACTCGATTCGTGAGCAGCAGCTGGCAGCCAGGCGCACGGCCGAGCAGCTCCGCCTCGAAGTCGAGTACAGCACAGACGCACCCAAGGACGAGCATACCGCGCGACTAAACCTGATCGAGTCGCAGATGCGCAAGCAGCAGCGCGAGTTCCGCGCAGCACTGCTCAAATACAAGGGCAACTCAGCCTCGGCTGCCAAGAAGGAGCGCGAGCTGCTGCTGAGCGGGGCCGCAACGCCGTCGGAGCTGCGCAAGCGCAAGGCGCGCACGGGCAATGCGGTGCTGAATGCGGCGACCGATGTGACCACGGCGCTGCAGGAGACTGTGAGCTTGATGACCGAGGAGATTGAGAAGAGCGCGCGGAACATCACTGCGCTGCAGGACTCGTCGGATACACTGCGGAAGACCAAGGAGCAGCACCTGACGCTGGACAGTGTCATGAAGACGTCAGCCAATCTGATCAAATCGCTGGAGCAGGCGGATGCGATGGGACCGCTGGATGATGCTGGGCGGGCTGGTGCTGTTCGGCATGGTCGTGTTTAATATCTTGCGCAAGCGTATCTGGATCCCGGGCCTATCGACGCTGTTCTCGTTGCTGAGATATGTGCTTCTTGGTGGCTCATCAAAGACTGCAGTTGCTGTCACTTCACCGATGGTCATGGCTACCACCAGCAGCGCCGACGTGGTGTCAACAACATCCGATGCACCTACCGGTGTTACCCGGGCACTGCTAACAACTATAGCAGCAATTGTCGCCAAGGAGACTCTAGTAGTGACTACCACAGTGGCCTGTTGCTGCTTCACATAAAGAGGAGCAAGGTCCTCTAGAGGAAGATACTGCATCGGTCGAGTATGCCCTGTCTACTGAAGGCATTACCGCAAGCTCTCACGACTTGCCTCCCGAAGATGAGGCTGTTGCCACTGGTGGCCTGAATGATGACCCTGAGCAGACTGATGAGCCTGTGACGACCACATCACAACACCAACAGCAGCACCAGCATCAACAGCAACCAGTCGAAAACTTCCGCCGCAAGAACATCTACACCATGCCCGTTGAGCGGCCTGTTCACGAGGAGCTGTAGAAAATCCCAAGTTGCCATATTTCACAATATATCTGCTCGACTGATTTATTCTGTGCAGTATATGTGGACCACACAAGAAAAGGCGTCATTTTCCTGATATTTCTATTTCTCCCACCATGCCGTTTGACCCTAACGAGGAACTCTTTACCGATGCCGACCCTGGCTACCGCAACACTAGGCTCGAGTCGACAGTTCCGCCGCCATCTTTATCAGCACTGTCGCGGTCGATCCGCAGTGTTAGAGGCGGCACTCGGGCACCGAACCGCGGTGACCACAGCAATAACAGCAGCAGCCAACGCTCTATGGCCCCTGGCCTCCGCCAGCCGCCACAGCCAGCTCCTGTCCGGCCTGAAATCGACGTCAAGGGCAGCAGCTGCACTGTGATCAGCAACTCGTATCCGCCATCCTTCGCCGAACAGCATCTGTGCTCGCCTGATTGGATACGTATGATGAGTGACAGAGACGATGCTCGCGGCCGGCGTGGTGATGCACGGCTCGGAGATGTAGCCATGATGCAGTCGATCCAGGCGTGCAAGCAGGCTCTAGCAGAGGTGGACAGTGTTGCAACAACAGAGGATAGGCTCAATGTGTACAGCTGCTTGAAGGTTATCAGTCCGTTTGTGGATATCTCCGCGCTGAAGCTTGCGCACTTGGACTACCCGCTGGGTGTTGTCAGAGAGTACTTGCAGCCAGACAGGGAGCTCAGATTTGTTGATCTGTGCAGCGGGCGCGGCGGATTCACCGAGTACATCTTGTGGCGGGCGAGCAAGCAGTTGGTGGGGTGCAGTGGATGGTACTTTGCTGACAAGTCTTCCAAGCAGCCTTTGGATGTGGACAGGATGCTGCCCGAGTGCCATGCCGCGCAAAACACTACTGTTTTCCAAGCGGATATCCTGGATCCGGCCAATGTCGACACGTTCATTCAAAAGGTCAGAGGCGACATCCGCGCCAGCCATGCAGTGGATCTAGTCGTCGCTGAGGGCTGCGCCGGCTCACCCAGCTTTGACATGGACCAGGAGCGCCAGCAGTATGCATACCTGATCGCCCAGGCGGCTGTTGGTCTGAAGCTGCTGTGCAAGAAAGGCACCTTTGTGTTCAAAGCCTTTGACACATTCACGCCGCTCAGTGCCGAGATTCTGTTCATTCTACACACTTTCTTTGAGCGCACAGCCATCGTGCGCTCGCTAGCCAGCCCGCCGTCCAGCGCAGAGCGCTTTGTGGTATGCAACCGGCTGATCACAGAAGACACCTCGCGGATCGTGGCACATTTGATGTCGGCTCTGCATAGAATGCATCACAACCAGCTCAAGCTGGCGCATCTGGTGAGCTGGACACGCGTTTCGGGCGACAAAAAATTCATGGCCCCGCTGTACGATGCCAACATGAAGCATGCGGCGTCACAGCTGCAAGCACTGAACGCTATACTCGCGCACATGAAGCACCCGGACATGGTCATCAACTGGGCACATAGCCCGCAGGAGGTGGCTGACGTATGCTTTGAGAAGTGGGGGATTCCAAAGAGACATGCTGAGTAGGAAATAAAACGAAGACATTTACTTTGCCCTGGCAGCGGCGGCCTGCGACGACATAACAATATCACGCAGGTTGCCTGTAGCTTCCTCGAGCTCGCGCTTGACAAACTTTTGCTTCTTTTCGAGCGCTGTCAGCATCGTGGCCGACTCCGTCGTGGTCTTCTCGAGGTCCGCGAGCAGGTCCGCCTTGGTCTCCTGCACAAACATCTTGCCCATCGACTTGTACATGGGCACGGAGCTGCCCAGGCCCTCAAGCTCGCGCTTAGTCAGGCCGGCCAGGCGTGTCTCGCGCTGGTGCAGGCTGATCTGGGCCTCGATCTGGGCGAGCTGCTTCTGCTTCTCCTGAATTCTGCTTGTGATGCGCTGGTACACCTGCTGGAGCGAGTCGTCGGCCATGGTCAATGTAGTAGCGGGAAAGCGTAAAGTGTATTATTATCACTGCCGGTCCGCGGAGCCAGCCAGAGCCGTTTTCTCGACGAGACCGATCGCCCAGTTTGCACTTCAGGTTATGGAGCCCCCTAGGAGTTTGAAAGTTTACAATTTGAAATTCAAATTTTGAAGCGTCATATTTTTGGGACCGGCAAAAGCTCTTGTTGGACACAACAAAAGACCCAAACCAGAGTACACAAAGAGTAAGACTACGAAAGATGGACGACTGCTGCTTAGGCCTTGACGGCGTACTGGCGGCGGGGGAAGTTGGCCAGCTTCTTCTGCAGACGCACGGTCTTGCGCGAGCGCTCCTCCGGGGTCAGAGCACGGCGCAGAGCGCGGGTAAGCTTGGGGCGGAGGTCCTTGGGGATGTGCTTCTTGCCCTCGTACTGGGCACGGACCTCAGCGCGCGACTGCTGGGTGATGACAGTCAGAACGCGAGCGACGTTCTTGCGAACCTCACGGATCTTGGTGCCCTTGGCCGAAGCGGCACCAGCGACCTGCTGGACCTTGAGGTCCAGGAGCTCGCGCCTGTAGTTCTCGAGAGTCTGAGTCAGCTCGGCCTTCGACTTCTCCCGGAGCTCGGTAACCTTAACCTTAGCCTACGTTGAAAGAGTTGTGTAAAGAGCGCATTAGCAATATGGTCTTCCAGAAACCAGCTCCAATCGGCCAAATGGACGCGTCGCCGAATTCCAAATTTCGCGATGCCCCCAATCAGCATCTCTCCCATTCACGAAAATCGGACTCTGGTTCTGCAGTCATCCAGCACGTATCCGCCCTGATTTACGCGGCGCATCCACTGAGTAATTTGGGCGCATCCATCATTCAGCTCAACGATAGGTACCATTGCGATTATTCTGTTTGTTCTTAGATATGACAGAAAGTTGAAAGAGAGAATCCAGCACTCCGCATCAACACCTTCGATATGCCATCGTGCCCCAAAACCGAGGGAATTGCTGGTTCTGATCAGCAATCTGATCCGTTAATCTATTCTTCATATTGTGGCTTACAACCGAGCGGGTTTGGCTGGTACGCTTGGCAGCCATGATGAACGTTGTGCCCGCATGCAATGGACAGCATCCATCTGTTGAGGATAATTTTTTGAGGGTGGAAGCGATCTCCAAGTTGCAGGCTGAAGTGACCAGTATGGCATGGGCTGCCTGTGTGTATATCCAGTGAGTGGGCTATGCTCACCAAACAGGAAGACATGGTCTATTTGTGGGCGGGAGAAACATTAAATAACACTGACGATTTTAAAGATTTTGCGACAGAAATGATGCGAAGAGGTCTTGAGAAGTGTTAGAGAAGACGGTATGTTTTAATTAGGTGAGACTATTCAAATCCTAAGCTAATCAAAATATGAAATGTGCATATATCTACATAGCTCTGGTCAGTTCAGCAAAGATATATGTAGAGGGCAGATATATTTACATAGCAAGGCATATGAAAGATACGTAAGAAAAGTCAGATACACCCGATACATCGCATTCAACAGGTATATGTATGGATCTTGTGTGGAATGGTGCAACAGTATAAAAATGACGGCGCTAGTTTACCTAAGCCCTACACCAAGGCTCGCTCTCCCGATAGCACTGTGCTCAATAATTTAAAAGCTCTGCCTGTTTCCGAATAATAGCGCTGTAGAGTGCGAATGTCCCAAAGTCATCCAGTTCGGAATGTAAGTATGAATTGCGTTTACCCATGATTAAACCTGGAGATATGTCGCTAGTCGCCCATCTTAATAACAGCAGCAAGTCAGAGCCTCGAGTAATTCACTTATCGCCACTTTTCCACAAGACTAAAGGCCAATGGCATAGAATTCCCCCAGCACCTGGTTTTACGGACATAACCACTTGTGGTCAGTAGATAGAACCTGTTTGACTGCGGGTTCTATCCACGGTCTATCACTGATCGAGATATAAGGTTCAAGGACTTGTAAGTTCCTATTCGATACTAGAATTGCTCTGCTCGTGATGCGAGCTCGACTGCTAGTCAGCATGGGTTGACATGTCGATAAAGGCATCACGGCGAACTGGTCATTTGAACGTGTCGGATGGTTGTTCGTGCAATGGCGATCATGGACATCTCCCACCTTGGTGGCCTGCTCAGCGTAGGCGCTTCAGTGCTGGCTCGCTGCTGCTGGCAACAGAATCGCCTGCTGCTGCACGCCTCTTGCGCGGCCTCTTTGTTGCCGGAGTGGTGCCGGAAGTATCGGTAGCAATGGCCGTAGAACGACGGAACCGTTCAGGAATACTACCTGAATCACAGAGTGACTGGAAAATGAGCCTGAAGTTTAGAACTGCTGCGAGATCGCGGTTCAAGAGTCGAGACAAATAGGCCTGCCTGTATTGTGCCATGGCCCGCTTACATGACTCGCTTGTACAGCGGAGAAGGCCATGGCACTTCACAGTTGGGTTCTTCGATCTCTGGTAGGGCCGCGGGTTGGGGACATGCCGGAATGTCTGCAGCGACTTTTCGCAGCAGAACGGGCACATCGACGATGTCCAGAATTCGTCGATCAGATAGACTTCAAAGCTATGGTGCTTGAACTTGTCACGCCATCCCTTGCCACGGATTGGCGCATGGTGTCGGGCCATCGGCGCACTCCAATTGCCCATGATCAGCACTGGGTCTGGACCAAACTTGCTCCGGAGTTTCGCGGCAAGCCTGTGGTCTGCACGGGCCTGGTTCATGGATGAATCAAGGCGCAGCTTGCGGTGAAGCGGGTACACCTTGGGACTGGTACTGACACTTGGATGGGCCTTCCAGCGCCTTTGGTGCTGCTTGTTTGACTTAGTGGGCTGCTGCTCTGGTAACCTTCGCGCTGTCATCGTGCTGGCATAAAACGGTGCTAGAACACACCGCACAGATGCACGGGCAGCAACATAGGCACGGAATTTTGCTGGGCTAAGGGTCCGGCAGCAGTGCTTGGAAAGCTCAGCCTCTGCTCTGCGGACAGCATCTTCTGGGACTTGATCCTTTGTATCCCGACGAATCCTGTCATAGTGGCGCAGCTTGAGCTCCTTATTGCGCTGCTGTCGTGTGTAGCGGTAGAGCATTTTTTCACCCTCTTTCCCATTGCTGCTATTTTCGTGCATCATGTATAGCAAATCACCCCGACCTGGATCGATGAATACACAGCGGCCTTTCAGATTCTGCAGCTCTGGCTGTGGGATCTGGTGGATATAGCAACAGTCAGCTATAGTATTGCCTCCCACAGCACCACCTCCTGCAACATCGCCTGTAGCATCGCCTCCCACAGCATCGCCTCCTGCACCATCAGCATCTACTGCACCATCAGTCTTGGATACCTTGTCTTGTAACAAAATGCATATCATTACACCATCTGTTGTCGCCATTCCGTGGAATTTTCTATCACCATGCGCCTTAAATGGCTTTGTCAGATCTGCGACCCGGCCCCACACATCCCACACAGGTTGTGTAATCCCTTGGACCGGGTCGTGTGCACAGACTGGGGGTGCTGGTGCATATGCATTGTTAAGTGCTGCAACAGTGTCTGCTGCTGCATCGGCGGCAGCAGCAAGTGAATCAGCCACTACTGCTGCAGTTTCTGCAGTGGCCTCTGTTTCATCTGATGGCATCTTCGCTGCTTCGCGTGCAGCCTTCTTGGCCAATTTTTTGCCCTTTTCTGCTGCTTTCCTTGCCTCTGTTGCTACCCTCTTTGCTGCACTGATCTTGGTAACCTGCTCGCGTGTTTTCGAAATAAACGCCTGCTTGATTATTTGCTTGTCTAAGCGCACATGGCCTGGGATCTATGATGTCCGCAGAGGCAAGCATTGGGGGGAGACTTACCAAGTTGCTCATTCTCGATAAGCTGGCATAGGCGAATGTATGCACGCAGATGCTGAAGTGGATTTACCTTGGCATCATAGGCATTAAGGACTGGTGCCAGCTTGTTGTAGATTGCAAGCATCGGTGGGGTGAGCACACTGAGATCAGGGTGCCTAGAGCCAACTGCCTGGCGGAGCTTCTGTGCAGGTGTATAAATACACACTTGACATGCATTATTGAACTCAGCCTTGGACACATTGCCCATTGTGCTGTGCAGTGTGTTTTTGCGGCTGCGAATATCAATCAATTTGGCCAGAATCCGCTGTAGGCAACTGCCATAGTGCAACACAATGTTGTTCTTGTATGCTGTTAGCAGCTCGGTATCAACATATGTCGCTACTTGATCCATTTCGCGCACACCATGTAGCTCGATATCGCCATTATGCAATAGATAATCATAAATATGGTATCTAACTACATCACCGAAATCTGCGCTCGACAGTTCTGACCTGTCCTTCCGGTTAACGAAATCCTCGGCAGATATGACAGTCTTCGCCTTCAGATTGTGATATATAAATAAATAAATAAATTGAGCGAAAGAATCCCTTTTTCACAAGTATTGAAGGGTCAAAAGCATCATCATCAGCTAGTTGATGGAGTAATATCCATCGTGCAAGCATGTATGTATGCTCTTTGATGATATTGACGCTGTGTACAAATTGCTCTAGGCGGGGCAACATAGAATCACCGAAGCCAATACCACCAAGTGATGTCTTTATGACAGTAGTGCTGCGGGTAATATTCATTTGAGAAATTCAATAGGCAAGTAAGAAGAGAAATGATGCTGTTCAGTTTTGCTTTATTGCAGATGCATAGCATTAAGAACTTTTTATTAAAAATGATCTGGCTTGGATGGTTTTTGGGGCCCTTAGCACTGATAGTCTCTTGAATCAGTCTATACAGACTGGGTCCATTGTGGCCCAAATACTACTGCTTACGCATGTTCATAAGACAAATTAATTTATAAAATAAACCCACAAATATTGCATAACCACCAGAAGAGCTATATGGCCTTATTCAATAGGTGCTCTTAAATAAATATCCTAAGAGTGCTGCGCAGCCGGTGATGACCACCATGATGACGCCATGGAAGTTATCAGGCCGACTGACAATGAGAGCAGCTCTTGCGCTGAACCAATGGAGATATCTAGTGGAGACCTGTGACCACTACAATAACAACTTGTCACACTGGTTTCACCGATGAGGTCAGATGCCGCACAAGATCAAAAGGAGTTTATGGAGCAAGTCACCCAATCTCGCTTTGAGGCTTAAAAGAGCTTTATTTTTAACCAATTAATAAGGTTCTAGCGGACAGTCGGACACTTTTGGACTATAAAATCTTATATAAAGGTAAAGACCTTTCAGGAACAATGGCCACATTCGAGTGATTCCGACAAGGTGTGATATTTATCCACAGTCCTCTATCTTCTGCCCCCTCTCCCAAATTCCTACACTATTTTCTTAATTATTTTGTAGTTCTAACAGTATTAATTTTATTCAAGCATGCACTGGCGTTTTTGAGTTTTGGCATTTTGACCTCTTATTGTAGCTTGTGTGGCACTTTCCTCTGATTCCGCCACAACACCTGTGAGCTTTAAATCATAGCGTATGGCTACTGAACCCCTATAGTTATGACTTTAAGGGATCCTATATGTCTTTGACCACATGCTTGCTAATAATAGGTGGTACTTTGAAAAGCCTAACATTTTGCAACCACACATTTTCCATCCTTGGCCAGCCTACTGATTCGCGATTATCTAAGCCAGCCCAATAGCCAGCTGATAAGATTCTTTGCACCCACACTCAGTGAGCTAGTGATTTGCATTGATACTCGAGCACGGTTTGCATGGAAACAGTTCGTTGACAATGATACGGATACGATCGAGTCTAAAGACCTGACAATATTGAAAACAGCCGTGATAGTTATGCACAGCACGCCTTTGCCACCTTCCCTTTGCCTTTCAACCTTCTATGGATCTCAGATGTTTCTCTTCCCGAAGCCCTGCGCACCTTGCAGACATGTGGTATATTCAATGTGCACATTGACTTTGAGGGCCTGTTCGATAACATCGCGTTAGGATCGTTGAAGGTAACCGAGTTACCTGACCACATTCCATCCATAAACTCATTGCCTCTGCGGAATGTCGAAGAGTTGTATATCTCCCTGCTGCTCACTTTCCGATGCGGCGACATGGATCAACTGATGAGCACCATCATTCATGGCCATTAGGGCACGCGATGAGTCGCTCGAAGGCGTTTTAGCATTTGGTGAGAGCCGAGGCATTGAGTTCAGAAGTTTGCAGAAACAGTTCATTGGTGATAGACTGGTTTAGTCATTTTCGTCAATATATTGCCTTAACGGTGTAGCAGGTATGTTCGAATGCTAGTACGTTAACGCTATGGTCAGTTTTGATGATCAAACACCTCGCTGAATTGTACAGTGACATTAACTTAGCCATTGCTTCCTTTTCGCTCGGTTTACTTGTGCTCAGAACTAGATGCCTATGTTATGAATATCAGGATCGAAAGTGGAAGGAGGCGAGAAAAGAAAGAAAAATAATACGCTGCCTATAGTTAGAACAAATCTACAAATGGTAGAAATCATAAAGCCTAGACAAATGCTAGACCATTCTTGTACACCCGTCTCAAGGCTGCCTTATCCACCTCAAAGCGCTTCGACAGAACTAGCTTGTAAAGCTCTGGCAGCCGCCGGGTTGCCATCAGTAGCCAGGTCTTGTCTCGCAGCATCGGGAATGCGATTTTGAGACCAAATACCAGAACTGATGTGCTTAGTGGGGTCCTCCTGCTGCACACAACCTCATCACTGGCTTGCTGATCCGAGTGGGACATGAAGAGATCTAGCGTGTGCATCCGGGGCAGCTGCGTCATGAGCATCTCAATGCTCTGTAGCGGAATTGAGCGAGCTATAAGGCGCAGACTCCTAAGCATTGGCCATTTTGCGTCCTTGATGGGTGGGAGGTCGGATTGTGGCAGAGACAGCGTGACTTTGTTCAGCTTGGCCGGGATATCAAAGATCTTGGTAAAGAAGCTGTTCTTGTCGAGTACAGGGATCTGGGTTCTCTGCGAATCGCTGATGCAGAACTCGCGTATATTGCGGACCAGCTTTGGGTTGAGGCGCTGCAGCTTGTTTGCATCATCGAGGATAACAAGCGACCCAATGCTAGGGATCTTTACCAAGTCCAGCGCGTCCGTGTATGAGTCCAACGCCTCCATCAGGCAGAGACTCCAGAGTCTGGGGAACTGCAGCTTGAACCGACCAATCTGGGTCGCCGGGTAAACATGGCGATTTTGGAACGTGCGCATTATCAGCTGCTCGACATTCGGGAACACGATTGGGTTGCTGGCGTCGCCGAACATGCCCCACGGGAAGTTGCTCGAGCTGTTGACAATTTCGATTGTCTTTAAGGTGCTCGGCTTGGCGCGCAGGGTCTGGGATGATGAAAGGTCTGAAGGGTTGATGATGCGGATACTGGTCAGGTTCTGGAAGTGCACTTGCGGGATATTGCCGAGAATGATGCCATTGACCGTGATCTCGTGGATAGACGCAGCCAGCATCACGATGAGATTGTAGTAGATGTTGGCAGGCACTGTCGGCAGGATACTGGACGACATAGGAATGACAGAGGTGACATGCGGGAACAGTTGCAGCAAGTAGCTGGAGATGAGCTTACAAACATCATGGAGCTGAAAGAGGTCTGCATGTCCATCACATGCCATCATCAGAATTGAGTATAGTTTAGGGAACCTGTGATGGTGCACGCCGAGCCCTCGGATAACGTCGATGAGGGTAGCTCGCTCGGTGATCAGGGGTCCACCGAGACAAAGGTGTATGACCCTGTGCTGCATGCCGGCGGCGACAATTGACGGCAGATTTGAGCGCCATGTGACGCGGCCTGACTTGGTTTTCTTGGGCTCAATGACCAGGCTCTTGTAGAGTTCGTGCTTGACAATGGAGTACCAGGAGCGACAGACCAGAGCCAGATTGACGAAGCGCTCCTGGTGGCCCATATCGGGCTCGTCTTGATATGCGATGTAGTTGGCATTGCAGATTATGTTTTCGACTATATCGCCGTTCGTCAAGGCGCTGATGTTGGCAGAGGAGCGTGCATGCATAGCTGGTGTTCTGGGAAAGATGGATATGAATATGGAAATGGAAGTGTGAGGAGCAGTTGGGTGATAGAGAGGGGAAAGAGTGAGCGGGAGTCGTGCTTTATAGATATTCAAGAGGAAGGCGGCCAGCGGTGCGTGCGTGACAACCGAAGCAGACAAGTGTCTGCAGTATGCAGGCGCATCTCCGAGTGAGAAAGACTTCCTCGTATAGAGATCCATAGTGAGGGATGTCAGATGGGGTTCATGCGGCTTAGTACACCTGCAAGCACTTTAAGCAAGTTTATCGATTGCTTTCAAGATAAGGTCATGCGTGTTTATGAGCATCCGGCTGGACAGGTTCTCAGGAACAGTCTTGCAGGTATCTGAATGGACAAGGTGACGAAAACAGAAACCGAAGGGTGTCCACATGTCCGGAAAGTATGCAGCTCAGTGCACCATATGTGATGGTTTGTCGATATAAGCGAGCCGCCAGAGTCGCATGGGTGTTTGGATGGAACCACCCGGAGCCAGCTGGAGCCAACAAGTACCTGGTTAGTGGTTCAAAAGAATAATTGTGTGTTTCTGAATCAATGTAACCCTTGGTGCGTGGTAATTACTCACCTTTGTTATGAAGTATCCAAGGATGCGGGTCCACCGTGAGCTATCAACTAAAACAACAACCTAGAACACGCCGTAGTCACATTTCAGTTGACCACGGTGGGCTTATTTCACACCAGTTCTCTGCTGTGCCGCTCAATAACGCTAGCGCTGCCAGTTCTGCTCAGTGATTTGATCGACTAATCAGGACTGTCCAGTGTCAGTTGCTGCCCGTCTGAAGCGCGTCTGGTGTCGACGTGGTCTACTTGCCATCCTCTTCAGTTTACAGCCAGTGCCTTTTTCTAGCAGTCCTAATTTCTATATTTCACATCTATCTCTGCATTTACTCTAATCCTTACCAATGTCAGCTACTGCAGGCATAAGCAATCTGCTGCTCTCGGAGCTGCAGAGTCTGTCCACTGAAGCACGACGGAAGCACCCGGAAATAAAGGAGGCAAGTACACTGTACAGGCTTTACCATGCACGCCTGTAGACCGTATTTCAGCACCTTGCTGAGCTAAAGCTACCATACTCTACCACTCTAGGCAGCAGAGCGTGTTATTGTCATCCTTCGCAGCATCAAGGCGACATCATCTGCACAGGTTGCCACGGAGCTGGCAAAGTCTGACGAGGTGGTAAAGCCATTTGCACTTGCATGCAAAACAGGAAACCACAAGCTGACAACAATATCGGTGCAGTGCCTACAGCAGCTCATTTCGCACCAGGCGCTGTCGCCAGACTCGATCCGTGTGACGCTGGGAATGCTCACGTCGGTGCTGAGCCAGGGAATGGACATACAGGTCAAGATCCTGCAGATGATCTTGCCGCTGGTCAGTGCATACGATGCAGTTTCGGGAGAGGCCCTGGTGGAGGCTATTCACATTTGCTTTGTGCTACAGCAGTCGCGCGATCCGATTGTGAACAACACTGCGGCGGCTATCCTGCGCCAGCTTGTCGTGGCCGTCTTTGATCGGGTTGTCAGCGAGGACAAGCTGATGAACAGCACACAGGTTGATGCCGAGGCCGACCTAACACGAAAGTGCGCGAAAGATGCGTACTACGTACTGCAGGATCTGTGCCTGCTGCTGACCGACAGCGAGACCGTGTTTATTCGTGCAGATACGATTGATAAGGGGCTAGTTCTGGAGCTCGTAGAGTCCATTCTGACAAACCATGCCAAAGTTGTTGCGCGGCATGCGGCTATGGCGCAGCTGCTGCGTGAGCGACTATCCCCGTATATCGTCCATTTCTTTGCTGAAAAGTCGACGTTCCCGCTCGCTGTGCGCTGCATTCGGGTCATCTGGCTCTTTATCCGCGACCTGCACGCGGAGTTCAACACCGAATGTGAGATATTTTTGTCGATATTGACCCGCCTAATGGATCCGAGCACAAGTAGCAGCTCTCACAGCCAGGCAGCACCCGGGCGGCGGCGGCCTAGCTTTGTATTGCCCGGAGGTGTGGGAGCTGGAAATCCAAGCACTCTGTTCCCGCCGTTCTATCGCGTATTGGCCCTTGAGCTCGTCAAGAAGACGGTCGAGGACCCGGGCCTGCTGCAGGAGCTGTACGCACAGTTTGATGGGCAAATGGGTAGCGGCGAGGACTGCCACGTCATCCTGGACATTATCACCGCCGTCGGCAAAGTTGTATCCGAGCGTCCGACGATCCGGTCCAGCAACTCCGACGGTATCCCCAGTGCGCAACCTGAAAATAGCGCTACTGGCGCTGATACTCAGCTGCGCCGCCACGCAATCGATGCCGATGCAGGCGGTGATAAGGACCAGATCAGTGCACGATCATGCCGTATGCGATCCGAGATGCACAAGCTGCTTGACAAGCAGGAGCCGCCTGCGATCCCTGATACGTACCTGTTCTTTTTGGCACTATCATCGACATTATCGCTGGTCGACGGAATGGCAAGCGTCGTACTGCCTGCCCATACAGCGCCTCTGACAGCATTGATAAAGGGCAAGGAGGTAACGAAGAGCGTGCTTGCAGTGCCTGATGCCAGCGACCAGCAGGTACAGGCTGTCAGCGGCTTTGCCACCAAGATATGGCCGATCCTGCTGACAGCATACTCGTTCTTCCTCAACGTGCGCTTCGATAACTCGCTGTTTAACCAGGTCATGGAAAGCTCGCAAAAGATGGTCCTGGTGTTCGGCGCACTAGGTGTTCGCGATGCGCGCGATGCAGTGCTATCGCTGCTCTGCCGACATTGCCTGCCGCACGCAGCGATCTCAGAGCATGAGAGACTGCTGCAGCAGAGCCAGGTTGCCAAAACACAGAGCCTGGCAACTGTGCGCGAAGACGAAGCCAATGGCACTGATGGTCGGCCACCTGCCACTGCTCCGCTGGTCACATCTTCCCTTATCGGTGCCCAGTTCTCGATGCATTCACGCCAGATCCAGTGCCTACGCGCAGTTATCTCCTGTGCGCAGTTCCTGGCCAATACGCTTGGCCCAGCCTGGTATCCGATCATGGTCACGCTGCAGCAGGCTGACGAGCTACTTTACCAGAGCCGTGGCTCATTACCAACACCAGCAGCTCTGGGGGCTAATAGCAATGCCTCTCACGGACAGATGCCGGGTCGCAGCGCAGGAGGGCGCCAGCGGAGCATGTCGACGGCGTCATCGCAGGTGCCTAGCAGCGATGACGATCTCAGCCGGGGCAACCGAGTTCCAGGCAGTTCGCGAAGAGTACGCCCAGCTGTTCTCCCTTGTGCGTGCGCACGGCAGCGATGCCTTTATCTGGGTTATCCGCTCATTATGCGCGCTTGGGTCTGACCTGACCAGCGTGCCAGCACGACACGAATTTAGCGACATTTCGAGCCAGATGCGGTCGGCTCTCGGTATCGTCAATCGTCGCATGAGCGCACTAATGGACCGCCCAACATTTGCAGTCGAGGAATTGCGACTGTTAGCCGTGGAAAATGTCGACCTGTTGATGGGGTCGCGTGCCTTGGCCGACGCTGCCGCTGACACCGACAGTGTCGGATCCGAAGCGTGGTCGCTGATCATGCACCACCTTCTCGATACGACGACATACGTGCATACTCCGTCACCTATCCGAACTCAGGCTTGCGAGGCTGTTTCGGATGTTGTGCTGGCAGCTATGGAGCTGGTGACTCGCGCAGATGGACTGACGGAAGACGACGATCTGGCCAGCGAAGGAATCAACTCACACTTTATCGCCATGGTTGCCAACGGTGATGCCCAGCTGCGCATTCTGACACCACTCTCGCAAATGATGGCTGGGATTCGCTCATCTACTGGTGCCGAAGACAGCCAGGGCTTTGGCCAGTTTGTCGAGGTACGCAAGCTGACGCTTGATACGCTCAGCAAGCTACTCCAGGCCTCGGGACACTCGATCATGCGTGCTTGGGATGTCGTCTTTGACATCATCCAGAGCGTTGTTGCCGCCGAGTCTGCGGGGTCCACCCATGGTGTAGGCGGGACGAATGCCGAGTCACGGCAGCCTGGATATTTGGTCAGGTTTGCATTCCCATGCCTGCAGCTCATATGCACCGACTATCTGGCTGATCTTCCGGCAAACTGCATGCGGCGCTGCATCCAGTCACTTGTCGAATACGGGCAGCAGACTGAGGACTTGAACATCTCGCTGACCGCCATTGGGCAGGCATGGAGCCTGAGCGACTTTTTCCAGCGCGCAAGCCCAAAGTCGGATGAAGTGGATTTGGCGGAGCTAAGCGAGTTGATCAGCAGCAGCCTGGTCACCCACAGCGACGATAGCAAATCGGCAATTGCACACATCGTCGATGGCTGGTGGCGGGAGGAGCTAGTGTCGCTGGAAGATACGCATACTCGCCAACTACTGTGGCTCCTGCTCCTGCACTCACTTTCTGATCTCGGCCGCGATGTCCGCCACGAAGTCCGACACGGCGCACTGCAGACGCTGTTCCGCACGCTGGATATGCATGGTGGGATCTTTGACATCTGGACATGGGATAGTATCATCTGGACTGTTTTGGCACCAGTGCTCGATCGCGTGCTGGCTGAACGTGCTCGCGTGTTCGATCTGATCCGACAAGGACGCGTGGAGATGCTGTTGTCCGAGCTTGAGGCTGAGCAGATGGCATCCAAAAGCGGGGTAGTTATCGAAGACCCGAGCCGCCTGCACAAGAAGCAGTGGGATGAAACGGCAGCCACAGCGGTGCTCGGTGCTGCCAAAGTGTGGCGGGACAACCTGCAGCGGTCGATCCGACACGTCGGCTATGTAGGGCAGGCTTGGCAGGTTATGTGGAAGCTGGCCATTGATTGTTTGGCTGGTAGACGGTCCAGCGAGGGCGTGCGGTTGCTACCAGTCGCTGACAAAACGATCGAGGTAGATGTGCCCGACAACTTCATCGACTCAGCCGCAGTCGAGGTGAGTGATAGCCAGCTATACCAGCGCACTCGTGAGAGTGTTGCCGCTGCGATCGAATGCGTGGCGGCGCTGGTGGGCATTGCCGACCTGGAAGGAGGACCAGAGGACCAGATGATCACGCAGCACTGGCGCACAGTGTGGAGGGCATGGCTGACGATTGGCAGCCAGATGACGAACCTGCCGATAGACCGCGGGTCGCTGCTTGACATCAACCAGACAGTAGATGGAAATGTAGTCTACACTCAGGAGGTGCTGCTCTCGTATCTGCAAATGTTCCCGCAGATCTTTGACCATCTGCGGTCATGCAAGTGGTTCAGCGAAGGCGATTGTACCATGCTGCTGCGAATTGCTCGCCGGATCTTGCTGTTCGTTGACGCGCCGCTTTACTCGCCGGATGTCTTGGAGATCTCAACGCTGCAGGCGCAGATCATGGATACGGTCTGCTCGCTGCAGATGCTTGCTCAGTGCAAGACCGATCACGGGGATAACCTGGTATCGCCTGACACTGTGCTGTCACTTTCTCTTGGCGAGCTGGCGGTGTATGCTGTCATGCCGTATATCATTCGTCCTGAGCAGGGCGGCGCCGGCACGCTCTACCGCGACAGCCAGGTCATTGGTCGGGGTCGGGGTCTGTTTTCAGTGCAACTGCAAAGACTTGCCGCACACTCTTCTGCGGCTAATGAGATCAAGAAGCCGCGCAGTGGCAAGGCTAAGTACACACGGCGTGCGATTATGCCGACGCTGGTGTCTCTGGCGGTTGCAGCTCTGATAAAGCTTGGCGAGGCGCTCTGCTCTGATCAGATCCTGGGCGAGAGCCAGACCAGCAACCAGGCTCTTGCCAACTCCAAACGAATCCTTGCCGATGGAGTGCTGGCAGATTCACTGGTTGCCATTGGGCTGCACCTGGTGCTGCCACTTGGGGCTGAGCGCCCACCGGGCGATTTGAGCGACACAGCAGCAATGTCTGCTTTTGAGTGGGCCAAGCAACACCAGACGGAGGCTGTAGACTGGCTGATTCGTGTTGTGACGCTGGGAATGTCGCGGCTGCGCGGCTGCACCGATGGAGATGCGCGGTCGGCGCTGGCAGATACATGGGTGACTATTGGCATCGTTCTGGGGTCGGCAGTAGGGGTGCCGGATCATATACTCACGCGGGATCAATCAGTATCGCTGGATGAGACCGCCACCGAGCGGTCTGCGGTGGGTTTGGATACTGCCGGCAATGGTCTTGCACTTTCCGCGGAGTGTCAAAACCAGGTGCTCGATGCTATTATGCACGCCAGCACTGGATACATTTCTCAATATGGTGGCGGCAGCGGTGGTGGCGACGACAGCACAATAGCTCAGGTGCAGCCAGCCGAGGTTGGAGAGTACTGGGGGCTGCTTGTGAGGATTCTCGAGTGGGGAGCTCTAATGGCTGCCGAGCCCGTTGTGCTGCTTTGTGTGGAGCAAGACGACAACATCGGCATGTTGTTCTCGGCAGCCACCGCCCCGCCTTCCTCCAGTGTTAGTAGTATGGCGCAAATGCAGCAGGCAAACCGGCAGGCACTGACAATGGAGTGCTTCCAATGGCTGTTCAGAATGTCGTCGAGTGCCGCCGCCGACACATCCTTGCCGTTGTGGGCCAGCCAGCGTGCCGCCCCGACGCTTGTGCGTCGATGCCAGACGGTGCTCGAGGCATTTGTCCGAGATAAAGCACTGCTGGGGAAAAGCCCGATGCCATTTGCCCGCGTTGTGCTGCTCAACATGGTGCTGGACAACATGGCTCGCCTGCAGTGCCGAGCCAGCGCGCTGGCGACAGGATCAAGCAAGGCTGCGACCAGCCCGGCAGCCCACCTCCTCCTGCTATGCGACAATCTCATCGATCTGCTGTCGGCTCCAGATCCTGCGGTCCTGGGCTCGATCCAGCGTTGTCTGCGGCGGATTGCTGGCGAGATAAGGCAGTAGAAAACACCGTCGTTTGTGTGTATGTATGTGTGTGGACGGGCCAGAGGTGGGAACAACCGGCTGGCGCGCCATAGCCTTTGTAACTGTCAGGAAAACAAACGAATAAATCAGTTGTTGAGCCGAATGAATCCTCCAAGACGTGGCCCCGCTGACATTGTTGCACTTGTTGTTGCATGTCGTCGCAGGCATCCCAGAAATAGGTCTGTGGCCCGAGAAAATACGCCCAGTGCTGTTTATGCCATGTCAGGTGTGATGTACTGCGTCCAATTTTCCACTCCCCTTGCATAAAGTTCGTCAGGCGGCGTTGTCAGACTTTCCTGTTTCAAAGACATTGCAGATTCTAGCGAAGCCATCCTCGCATATTTCCCCTTCTTTCCTCTGCAGCCTATTTTTTTTTCCTTTCTCCTTTCTTGCACTTTTTAACCGCATTCAGTCTAATTTGCCTGGACAGGCGCTTTTCCCCCTCTTTTTATTTACCGTGGTGTATCCGTTTATTTATTCACAACAGCCAGTATCCGGCGATGTCTGCGGGCGGCCACTACCATCGACATTACCAGCAGGCATCCCCGCTTCCCCCCAAGCGACAGCGCGAGGATTCGGAGGAAAAGGTATCGAACATTCGGTCGCTGCTTAACGACACTGACAGCGATGCCATGCTGCCTGCCACAAACAGCAGCATGTCCATCAACGTGTTGACGGCACAGCATCCACAGCATCCACAGCAGCACAAGCGCAGCGAGGCGAGAATGGCCCAGTACGTTAAGCCCGTGTATCGGCCAAGCCACTATAACGAGAGCCGTCAACAGATTGCTATGCGTTCCGGGTGCCTTCATCAGCAGCAGCCACTTGTGGTCCAGCCCATCGCCTCGGGTAGCTTCAGGGTCCAATCAGGATCTGATGCATCGGCCCAGCAGCAGCAGCGGCAACAGCGCCTGTCCCGAGGCATTATGCCTGCGACTGCCAATGGCACCGGGCAATCAGCAGCACCTGTCGGTTTTGTCGGTCACCCACGAGCCGAACCCGACCCATCGTCGGATAAACTGGCGACTGGAGATTTGCCGCCAGCGATTCGTGAACCAACAGACCCAATGGATCGCCCGCGTCACTCAATTCCGACGCTGGTCACAAAAGTGGACTCCGCAAACCAGCAGCGCCAATTACACGAACCCGGTTCCGCGGTTGACCACTTTACAACTCATGGCGGAGTTGGTGGGGAGACCCAGTCACCGGAGCCAATTGCAGCTAATGGAAAGGGGGCTACGAGGGGCGACCCTGGCGTCACTGCTTTCACGCAGGGTGTTGCGCGAACTGATGTCGGCCAGTCGTCGAGTGATGCACGGTTCAGGCCATACCCGGAAATCGGTAGCAGCTCGCTGCCGGACTCGGCCTCGCATGTTGATGACGAACAATCAGCGGACAGACTGCCCCAGACTGCAGCCGAGCCCGGCCGCCAGGACGACTCCCAGGCACAGCGGCGGCGGCGGCGAACGCAGGCGTGCGAGTACTGCCACCAGAAGAAGATTAAGTGTGAGGGTGAGGGTACCCGCTGCATCAACTGCATCAAAAACGACATCCAGTGCATTTGGGGCCAGAAGCGCAAGCGTGGGCCCAAGCCGAAGCCGCTGTCGGCGGTGCTCAGCAAGACTCCGGTCCCGAGGGTCGCGTGCGCAGAGGGCGGCCAAGGGGGGCAAGGGCAAGCCGTCAATTACCGTGGTTACTGGCGCTCCTGCGCAGGCGCTCGCACCATCAGCAGAGTCTGATGCTCGGTCACTAACGCCGGCGACGCCTATACGCGATGACCAAGTGTCTGAGTCGGCAGAGTACGCGGATGTAGATGCTGTGCCGGAGGGACTGAAGGCGCCGTCGATGCATCGTGAGCTGCAGGAGTTCTTCTCGGGCAAGGTCGACCTTGAAACACGCGAGGCAGTGACCATGTACTTTGACTACTTCTACCCGCTGTGTCCGATATTCCACCCGTCACTGTTTATCCGAAGGGTAGTGGAGAACGACGTCGACCCAATTCTGATTGACGCGATGAAGGCGACGACGGCCCGGATGCTCTCGGCGAAGACAGGGAGGTTTATTGATGGCGATGCGCTGGCAGAGAGCGTAAAAGCGAGAATTATTTCACATTTGGAGACGCCGTCGATTGACTACGTGCGTACAGTTGTCATCATGACACTGCTTGCCGGCTGTCGGGGCGAGCACTGGTCCTACAACTCGCTTATCGTGCTGGCTGCCAGCCTGGTTACTCGCTGCGGGTGGCACCAGATCGACCTGTATCGCCGCCCGCCCCCGGCGACGTGGGAGGAATGGGTCAACATGCAGATAAAGCGCCGTATCTTTTGGATAGTCTATCAGACGGACAGCTACCAGTCGATGCTGACTGGCCGGGGAACAACTATGAACGAGTCCAGCGTCTATGTGAGAACCCCGTGCTCGGACTATGAGTGGGACATTGTTCTCAAGCAGGGCACTGACGGGCCGTCGCTGGCCACTCATGTCAACACATCTGATGCCCTGGCTCGCGTCAAACACCGCCCGTCGCTGTCCTCGTCCGGCTCGTCGTCGTCTCTGATGCAGTCGATGCGCGTCGACCAGGACATAATTGTAGCAACTGGTGCCTTTTCATACTCGTTCATGGCGCTGAGCGAGCTGACATCCATCATCTCCAACACCAACATGTTCCTGTGCGATGCCAAGGCCAGCCGCGACTCCCTGGGCGTGTTGTCCAGCTCGTCCTGGCCGAGCCTATCGCCGTTCCGTGACAGCCCGTTTCCTGCGCTGAATTTCCTCAACCAGACGCCAGGCACTGGTCGGCTCGCATACCGGCCCAAGCGCACTGTCAGACTTGTGTCCGACTACCCGCGGTTTGGCGAGCTCGACTACAAGCTGCCAGGACTGGAAGCGCAACCTGGTGCTTCCAGAGGAGCTGCGCGACGAGTCAATGCCAGCAGGGGATATCTCATACTTTGGGCAGGCCGACCACCGCCGGTTCATGATGCGGGTGAGGTACTTTTGCCTGCACTGCTACTATGTGCCCATTGCAATATTCTTGCACCAATCCAACCGTCCCTCGTTCTTCACCGAGTACGAGGAGCCGCCAGAGCTCCGGGGCAGCGATCGGACGCCGATGGCAGTGCAGAGTCCGGCTATGATGCGGCAGCGGGCGACAGGGCTCTGCGCGAAATGCTCAACATGGCCTTTGCCAATACGTGGAATGCGGGTTTAGTAGCGAATGATATCGAGCCGAAATCCTGGCAAGTGTGCCTTGATGCTGCGCACGGGCTGTCTGACACTTGGAGCGCAACCAGGACATGCCGCTAGAGCGCTTCGACCAGGTCATTCCCTTTTGCATTTTCATGTCGTCATCTGTGCTCTGCGACAAACAAAAAAGTGCCGGAGGATCTTGGCCGAGCGCCCGCCAGGCCAGACTGGACAAGGTCAGAGCAGAAATTGCCCTGTGCACACGCCATCTTCAGCACCAGTGGACGACACTGAAGGGGCTGGGCGAGCTGTGGAACGTTGCGGGCATGGAGATGCTGCTGAAGTCGATGCAGATTGATGAGGTGACCAATGCTGCTGATCTTTTCTCGTCCCTGTCGCTGTGAGCTTTACCACATATTGAAAGGTGATTGTCTTACGCTATTTTATTGATCACTGTAATGTATATTGGACATATATTTCATCCTCCCCCCCACGAATGGTGTGCGATGGATACATTACTGTCCCATGTTGCGCCGTGATTTTTTTTTTTTGCAGACGGCTGAATCTGTGAGATGCCGAGCCACTGACCTGCTTCTGCTTCTGCTTTTGGCCGACATCGCAAGCTGCATGGTTATTCACGGCAAGGATTGCTCCAGGGAATCCATGCCGGCAACAGAAATCCCGGCGTCTGAAATTTTTCTTCCCCAAAACCACACGGACCGGCATGTGGTTGCCTGAGAAATCATAGAAAGCGGATGTTTGTGTCTTTGGTGGAATCGCAGAGTCCCTCCCAGTAGTCCTGCGAGCTGCAGCCGTCTCAGCCGCATATTAGACATGCAAACACCTTTGCTGCTCGCAGCCTAGCTGCGTGTTGACAAACATCGAAGGCAGCGCCCAGCAGATGTGCACTATGAAGCCGACTGGGGCGGACTAGTCCTGGGCTAGGATGCGATAGCCTGGGCTGCACACATGCGATCTCAGTGATTTCCCCTGCCAGCACTAGGCCTACACAATACCTGGCCAGCATCCCTACTTTGGACCCTTGTGCTTTTTCCTTTCCCTTGCCAGTTTCACAATCCTTTCCCTTTTTCGTCTTTTTTTGTTTCTTCATATCTTTTAAGGATATTTCATAGCAGCAATGGCACAGCAGCAACCGGGCCGTAGCCACCCGCAGGCAGGCGGTGGACAGGTGCGTGGCCCAACGCTACCGCCTATAAGAAACTTGGTTTCAAACATCCCGCCCACCTACAGGGCTCAGCGCGGGCTACCGCCCATGATTCCCAGGGAGCCAGGCAACAGTCGACCTCACAATGAGCCAGAAACTCAGCCAGTGTACAACTTCGTCCACAGCCACCACCACCCCCACCACCACAGCCAGGCATGCCTGGGGCTGTGCACGCACCACCCGCACCACCCGCACCACCTTCCGCCATTTAATGGCCACTCGCCACTCGGGCAATTCGCCATCACCAGGAGGCACCCTTGGTGCACCATCGACATCACCCTTACAGCCCAGCGATGATGGCGGGTTTCGATTTTGCACATGGCCAGCCCCCACGCACTCCCGGCCCTGGCCAGCACCGGCCTACATATCTGGCCCTCCGGTGATGGGGCCGCCAATACCGGGTATCCGCATGGCCTGCCGCCGCCGCCGCCGGTAGATTATGCGGCTTATCATCAGCATGATTTTGTCTTCGGACGGCGGAATCGGCGCACGCAGGCGTGCAAGTACTGCAACAAGAAAAAGGTGCGGTGCGAGGGCGGCAATGGCGACAAGGGAGCGCCCTGTGATATGTGCGTGCGGCTGGACATTCGGTGCGAGTGGGGAGAGAGGAGGAAGCGCGGGCCCAAGCCGAGGACAGACGACAAGCCAGCACACGTCCCCGTGCCGTTTATCCATCCAGCCAATATACCGCAGGGCGATGCGCGGGGTGGCCACAGTGTCGCGGCGCTATCTGCATCTGCATATGCAGACAGGCGTGCGGTGGAAGCGTCAGGGTCACGGGATGCTGACACCGCAGGCTCGCCATCGGCAGCGACTGGGAAGAGCACTGGTGCTGCGGGTGGATCCAGCAGCCAGACAGCCGGACAGCAGAGCGCGAAGGGGATCATGGAGTCACCTGGCCGACTCGCTGTCCAGGGGCTGGGGGCAGAGGACCACAGCAGGCACAATGGCGAGGCTGATGGGTCAAAGCTCGAGCACGACCCCGTGTACCTGAACTCGGAGCCCCGGCAGATTGCCAAGACCGACTCGATGAACAGCCGCACCGAGCACACGCCCTCCTCGGTCGGCGGAATCAGCACCAGCGACTTCATCGCGCCATCAGTTGAGAATTTGATGCAGCAAGTAAACTCGAGCAAGGTCGATGCAGATACACGCGAGGCCGTGATGGCATACTTTGACTATTTCTACGCGTTCTCGCCGACGCTTCACCCGTCGACATTCCTACGACAGCTCGTGGACGGGAACGTCGACCAGCTGCTGATTGATGCGATAAAGGCGATGACGGCGCGGTTTATCACGGCCAAGACGGGTCGCAAAATCGACCCCACGCCGTACATCGACAATGTCAAGCGCAACATGATTATGCACATCGAGGAGCCGTCGCTGGATATCATACGCGCTATCCAGATCATTGCCATGAATGAGGCGTGTGTGGGGCACTTCATGTCGTACAATACGCTGATGTGCACTGTCGCCAGCATGATAGTGCGGCTCGGCTGGCATGAGATGGACTTGTACCGGACGCTGAAGCCAAAGACGTGGGAGGGGTGGGTGGAGGCAGAGACCAAGCGCCGTGTGTTCTGGCTTGTATACCAATCGGACTACTATCTGGCGCTCATGTCGGGCAGGCCGGCCATGATCCCTGAGAACATGGTGTACGTGCGTGCTCCATGCGCTGACTCCGAGTGGGATGAGTTCAACTTTTCGCTGGTTACCAAGACGCCGGAGTCGAGAGACCCGCCGATGGCCAGCACCGAGCCACGAGCAGCGTCAGCACCCACAGCCGGCGCCACGGCTCGTGATCGCGATAGCGACAACGATGATAGTGGCAGCGACATCGGCGAATTCACATTTGAGCAGCAGTGGATCTGGAGCAACTCCGACGACAGCTCATCGCCGCAAACAGTCCGCCGCATAG
>NW_024468396.1:0-25857 GCF_002104995.1 Linderina pennispora
GTCTACACCCAGCTGGCCGTGCAGTTTGCTGACCTGCATGACCGCGCTGGCCGCATGGTTGCCAAGGGTGTGGTCCGCAAGGAGCTGCAGTGGAAGCATGCGCGTACCTTCTTCTACTTCCGCCTCAAGCGCAGGCTCGCCGAGGAGTACCTGCTCCGCGATATGGCCAAAACGAGCCCCGACATGGATCGCGAGGAGCAGAAGGCCATCTTGCAGGCCTGGTTTGAGCAGAGCAACTCGGAGGCCTACGACGACGACCGCGCTGTTGCTGCCTGGTATGAGACCGCCGGGATCTGGTCGCGCAGCTGATGCGTGCCTGGAAAGCCCAGGTCGAGGCCGCCAATGTCGCCGCCAATGTCGCCGGAGCCACCGACGATGCCCTGCTGGCCGCCCTGCAGCAGCTGTCGCCGGAGCGCCGCAAGCAGCTCCTGCCAAGCTCTCCCAGTGAAAAAAACTAACTCTAGTATAGATCGATTAAAACATCCTTTTCCTAACATCTACTTGCTATTGCTAAATGGCTTCAGCATCTCGATGGCCTTTTGCAGGTTGCTGATTGCATTGTCCACGTCATCGTACTCGAGTGCGCTGATCGCCCACCGAGCCATCTTTTGTGCATTCTTGGTCACCGCAGGGTCCACCAGAAGCTCTCCGTCTGCAGCTGGCAGATTCGCCGCTGGCACCGGCACAAACGTTGCGCTGCCGGCCATTGGCGCTATTGGTGCTGAGGTTGCTGGTGCTTGCTCACATGCGGCTGCAATGGCACGCTTGGCAGCGAGTCGAACTGGCTGTTCTGCACGACCGACGTGGGCTGCTGTGGAGTGGTGGGCTGGGCTGGCGGCATTGGCTGGGCTGGCGGCATCGACTGCGCTGGTGCTGAGACCGCCGGGGTGATGGCCACGCAAATATATCGCTGGCGGTCACATTGGCTGCGGCGAGCCCGCATCCGACTGCTGCTGCTGCTGCTGCTGCTGCTGCTGCTGCTCTCCAGGCGCCTGTGTCGGCTGCCTCCCCTCCCGCAGCGCCTTGACAATATCCGCCGCTTCCATTTGGCATACCTGACCTTCTCCTGCACATCCTCCGGCAGCTCCCCGAACCCTGCCAGTACTTGCAAAAACTGCGATGCAACGATGAAATTCCTGGCTGTCACCTTGGTTGCCCTGCCATTCCGGTCCTCCGTGTCCGCCTTAGCAAACACTTTCAGTGCAAATGTCTTGCAGTGCTGCGAGGCCACTAGGTCATTGGCCATTTTCGGGTCCTCCTTTATCCGCTCCTTCTCCGTCTCCAATTGGTCCAGTAATTGCGATAGTAGGCTTGGCTGGCCGGCGTGTTCGACCCGCTGGCGATAGCCAAGCGGGCCGCGTAGTACGTGCAAAAATACGACACCACTGGGTCCACCGTGGCCAGTTCTTGCGCACGCTGAATGTACGGCGCAATTTGCTTCAACTCGGATGGAAGGTCTGACATTATAAAAACAAAATTGTGTTGAAGTGAGAGAAAAATGCGAGAAATGGATTATCCCAGGTTGTTCTCAATGGTCTTCCAGGAGCATTTTACTTAATCACCCTCCCGTTTCCAGACTGTCGAGTCTTTGCTACGAGCAGGCTAGCAAATAGGTGATGGGTCAGGGAGGTCTGCTACCCTTGGACCCTAACAGCAATGTGTGGAGAAGCAGCGTTCACATAGCACGAAATATGCTGTGTTGCCCACTTGTGCTTCTCCAGCTGGAAAACATGGCCTGCCAACTGTTGTCCCTTCTAAACACGCAACTGCTAATCCCAGCCTTTGTGGAAAGCACATAGCAATCCCCCCCAATCTGCTGATTCTGTGCAAAAGGCCCACTTCCGCAGCCATTGCCTGCTTTTGGGCGGTTATAAACTCCACGCAAACCTCTGGCAACCAAACCATATTTTCCTCTCTATCTTTCGCTTTTTCACCATGTTCACCGTTTTTTGTTCTAGCTCACGTTAACCGCGACAGCATCCCCACTTGTTTTGTCGATACCAATACTACGTTCATTGATGTTGAAACCGAGCAGCAGGCAATAGAACAGCGCAGCGCTTCGGAGGATCCGTTTTTTGTGTTCGAGACCGGGTATTTCACAATCCACAATGTGCCCGACGGTCCGATGAAGTGCAACTACATCTCCAGAAACTGCATTATGAAGGCTTTCTTCTATGGCAGTTTCAGTGCTCATCACTGGAGAGCCCTATCTGAATGTAATGGCCTAAAGTTCAACTCTGAGCCGCCAGTCCTTTACTTTGTCCATGAAGACAACATCGGCGACATACACGGAAACACAACCGAGGACAACACTATTGTCCACTACTACAAGGAGAAAAATCTCGAGCAGTTTGCCGAGATAACCAAAACCACTGAAGGCTGCTGGCAACCACTTCTTCATCGTGTACAAAGATGAAACCTACCAGTGTGTTGATTCCAGCAACATCGACAACAGCTACACTTTTTCAGAAGCTCTCAAGTGGAAAGTCATTTCGACTGTCAGAAAGAACATCGCTGCGATCAACGACTTGAACAAAGTGGATAGAAAGTTCAGGAAGCGCCAACCACCCAGGCGCCTGCTGAACGGAGAGTTCAGGCTCAGGAATGAGGACGGTGACGAGGTGGCTGACGGCGAGCAGTTTTCATTTATCATTCCACGCAGTGACGATGAGGAAGAGGAGAGTGACGACGAGTATGAGCCTGAACAGGACGGAATCAATGTGTTCGATGGTGCGCTAATGGCTAATCCTGGTCGTAGCGATGTGTTTTCCTGCGAGACAATTGATGGGATCCTTTACCTGACACACAACGGCCAGTACTTGTGCTGCCCGGATGACGGTATGAACGATATTCGCGTTTCTCCCGAGCTGCCTGAGCCATCAGACCGCCTCCAGATCAACTACGACGGCAGCGATATTTTGTTCACCAGGTGGGGTGGATCTGTGTTTGCAATGTGTGATTGGGTCAAGTCATCTGTGGGTTGCATTGGATTCTATAACGATGATTACAGCCAGCGGTACAAAGAGCCAATGCGCCTTTGGCTTCTCCAAGGCTAACCTACCCTGTGTCTAGTTGGGTTTGCACTATGACAGAGCTGGCTGTACTCAACTAATATATCGTATTATGATTTTTTTTTCGAGATGCGTTTATTAATAAACCACGCCAGATGTGAATGTGGCTCTGGTCGAGTGGGCCGAGGGGGTCCCTGTATTCCTATGTTGGCATGTAATACCTTGCCGCTGACTCTGAGCAGACTGGAAGATGTACCCTGCGAACCGCAGTCTTCTTTCATTTGCCCATCATCCATGCCATTATCCTTGTTGTGTCTCGGGTACGATACACTTAGATAGACAGCCTCCTACAACTGTCTAGAATACGTTTACTCTCCAAGCACCTTTCCACGACGTATATTGAACGTATGAAATATGCTGTATGAAAGAAGGAAGAAGGAATTGCCAGGTGAAAGGGCAGGTGCCCGTCTAAGTAGTGACGCCGGCCGCCCGGAATAGCATGGCCGGCCATTGTGGCCTAAAGGTCTTGATCTATGGGTTCCTAAAATCATGAGGATTTGAAACCACAAACACATTATACACTCAAGCCTATGCTTGATAGCATGAAGTTGATGACAAACAGGAGCATAAGAGACATTCAGGAGCAGTCAATTTCATGCAGTTCACAAAAATATTTTGGTTTATGCCGATGTCGCTTGAACAGAGGTAGTAGAAACAGACGAACTGGTAGAAGCAGATGAGGTAGTAGATGATGCCGAAGCAGAGGTGGAAGATGAAGAGGCTGATTTCTTCTTGGGGAATTTAAATGGCTTGGTGCACGAGTTCCTGCCCTTAGCCGCCGTAAGGGTATAGTCGCTTGTGAGCTTTACATTGAAGTAGGTTCGCACTTCATTCAAAATCTCCTCAGTCCCATCCGCCGACTGGGTGCACGAGATCTCCACGTCGATATTGAGTTTGGTCTTGATTGCATCCTTGAAGTCTTTCGGATCGACAAGCGCCGTGTCGTCGGGTACAATCCCTTTGCTTGCCAGTGCAGGAATATAATTGTGCGACTTGTGGAGCTTGATGGCGTTGGAGAAGTACTCGACAATGTCCTCGTTCTGGGTGTATGACTTGAAGCACTTTGGGTCAAGAGTTGTTGCACAAGTGCCATGCCTTGTCCACTCCTTCCCCCAGAATTCATCGTGCCTATTGTCGCTGGCCGGCCAGTAAATTAGCATGTCAGCTACCAGCTCAGGCTTTGCTGCCTGGAGAATTGACTTGACCTTCTTCTTCCTTCGAGAATTGTCACATCCAAAGGTCGGAGGGCTCTTTCCTTTGCAAGCACTCGGCCATAGGCCGTGCAGCGTGAACATGTCTGCGGGTCCAACATCCTTGTTCCACTGCTGCGTTAGCACATGGACGCCGTATTGCTCATAGCAACAGGTATCGGCCTTTTTTGCCAATGCCTCAGTCGAACAAGACAGTACATTTTGCGGGCACATGTCATGGGTAAGCTGGGTAGACGTGGGTGCAGCACTGGTTGAGGTGGCAGAATTTGATGCAGTGGACTGGGAGGCGGTCGTCGAAGGGGCAGTTGACACTGATTTGGTCGGTGCGACTGACTTTGTCTTTGACTTTGAGCGGGCAGCTGTCTTCGATTTAGCCACAGGAGCAGAGACAGGAGTAGGCCTGTTTCTACCCGAGGATCCCTTAGAGCCGAACTTGGAGTTTAACTTGGAACCTGTCTTGGAGCCCGACGAAGCACCCAGAGCGATATCGGGGGAGGCAATAAGAACCGCACAGGCAATGAAGGTAATTGAAGCTAGACGCATTGTTTCGTGGGTGAAGTGGAATGAGGATGGTAGGGTAGTGTTGATGCAGAGTTTGGTGGAAAATGCAGGTATACACAAGACTTGATAATGTTGATGATGATGTAGATTACCAAGACAACTGCTGGGGCCGACTCGCTTTTATATGAGATTGCTGTATACTTATGAAAAGAAATTTGCAATTGCCAGTTGCACATAATCATCCTCGATGTGACTAGCTGCTATCTATAGTAGATATCACTGCGATACCACAAAGATACTGGATTCTTTGTGGATAGTGATTTACAAATCTATAATGTTATCAAAGCGATGGCTTCCAGGAAACTAGGATCTTCTCCCACGTACCTGCAATGCGCCCTTTTGGGACTAGCGGTCGCTCTGTGAGGATTCCTGAGTAGAAGCTCTAAAATTAGCCAGTGCATGCGGGCCAGCTGGTGAGTATCAACTAAAAATAGGAATGGTGCTGCAGCATGTAGATCTCCAGGAAGCGAGATAGCTTTGCCATGATTCTGAGATACACCATTAATCCACTGATATTATTAGCATGGCGGCAGTAGCTAGAGGCAGATTATACAGATAGGTGTTGCGCTGACTGTAACGCATTCTTGAGTGAATTGGCCATCAATATTTGTAGCTATTGATGACATCTGCTGCTTTCTCCACATCCGTGGTGTAAGGCTGTTCTGTTTGTTGAATGTGCGGGGATTTTAAAAGTTATATTTAATACTGAAGAAAAGAGAGAACAAGGAATAGACGAGTTGCGCAGGGGCGTTTTCAATACATCCATCTGTGCAACTTATCAGAGGCTAGACTCTACCTCTATATTGTAGGCTGTAGCAGGGCTCTCGTTGGCACCTGGCTTGCTGTCACCTGATTCGGCTGACATGTCGACGTCAGGGACAGCCACACCGGGCGCGCAGCAATATCAAGTAGATAACCTCTTGTGACTGTCGTATTATATTTAATCTTTGTTGCAACTCTCATAATATATTGTTAAATGCATGAAAATATGTTATATACAAATAGAGAAGACGAATCTGAAAGCAAGGAGCAGGTACCTGCATATATAAATAGTGCGTGGTGCATGAAAGCAAGGGAGACTACTGCAGCCCAGAGATGGATGGCATGTGTTCCTGGCATCTCATTGCCTGTTAATTTGAGGAGGATAGTAGATTCTAATAATCTGTGAATAGCAATTGCAAATTGTGATGTGATGTTGCGAGTATCACAAGCTCCTCCTCTGGCCCTACTTACCTTTACAAACTCCAAATCACAATACAACTTTCTTAATAAGTCTGCTCTCACCCAAGTTATACAAGCTGATAACTGGCCATAGTATACATACCTAAGCGCCCAAAATTATCAAATTTACCCTTGTATCTGTCGCAGCAATTGTATGTGTACTCGAAAGAAGCGACACAGTGGCATCCCTTGGTACCTGCTTCCCAGGCCTGGGAGACATTGGCACACAGAAGCAGGACTACAAAGCAGAGAACAAGCTTGAAGGAAAGAGACATGGTTTAAGTAGAAAACGCCCTTGCTGTCGGTATAGGAACGAGGATTGGTAGAGGAAGGTCGCGAGATGGTCTGGTTAGAATGCTATAGAGGTTCAGAAAATATTCAAAGAACAAAGGAGAAAGGACAAAGCTGCTAGCACAAGGAATCCTCGTGGCAGCAGCAAAACATCGCCCTTCTTATAGCTAAGCTGTAGTTTGCGGGGGTAGCCCTGGTTGGCTAGTGATAGTCGATGATCCAAGTTCTGCTGGAGCTGCGATTTCTCAACTCCGCTCCTTGCTGTCATTACGTAGCCTGTCATTCGGACTTTGCGGTTTGAGCAGTATGTGTAACAGTCGGTGGGAATCCCAATATCTCAGATGGTATTGTGGCATCCCTGGATATTGACGTCCGAAATTATTGTTGAGTACAAGGTCCTATTAGGAAAGGTAAAGAGATTCGCTGGAGAGTGAGAGCTGTGCTGTCTGTAGGATGTTGTATTGATGGCTGTTGTGGTCCGGTCGAGTATACGCTGTGGTGCTGGCGCAGACTTGAGTTCGGCCTAGGTAAGGACGGCCTCAACCGAGTCTGTTCATCACGCCACATGCACATATAAAAACCGCGTCCTCCATGTCTACAGGAAGGTTCTTTTTCAGTTCAATTAGCTTCACAATAAACCCCCATGTCCGCTACTTATTTTTGGATATTCATTGCATGTCCGAAGCCTCTATAACTTACACTAGGCGACTAACATCCAGCACCGTGTACTACAAGAGGTGCATATTCGGGATTGAGACAAACACCGCTATCGGCGATCTAGCAGTTCAACTAATGATCGCCACACTTGGGAATCCGCCAGAGCGCGTGTCACTGGAACTGTCACAGGAGTATGCAGTACCCGTTAGCTCAATGAGCGAAGCGTCCCGGAACAGAGAATCAGGAAATTAATGAATGAGAGTGATTGACTCGACCCGAGCGGCTCGAGTAGAGCCAGCTCGGACCAAGTGAGAAGTCACTTTGCCATGGGCGAATGCGCCAGTGGCAGAGCAGCCATATCGTCCGTAACGCCACATTCTCAATAGCAACCCGTCTAATTACTTGTTTGTTTTCTCGTACAATGCCTAAGCTCTTGACCATTTCGTTGTTTAGAGGCTTGTGCGTGCGAACCGCTTGTTTTTGGTCTCCCCAACTGTATAAAGACCAAGGCAGGACCGAATGGCCCTGGTTTCCTCTTCACTTCGTTTTATGTCTCTTTCCCTCACTTGTCTTACGATCCAACACCAACATCTCCCCCTTTATTAAACCGTCTTTACCTTATTCATCCTCGTCTCTAATATGCATATATCCAACATTGCGTTGATTCTCTCGGCAGCAGCAGCATCCCTTGCCAAGCCACTTGGCCGCTTCGGATTTGACCCCCTTACTGGAGCAGTCTCTTTCACCGGTGTCGATGCTGCCGTTGACCCCTTCGGGAACTCGTTTGTGGGTGTCGAGCAGGACACCAGATTGGTCGGCCAGCGCCTTGTCGGCTTTACCCAAAACTCTGCGTCCGGCACCCCAGGCGGCGGTCCTGTCTTTGAGGGTAACGGTGCTATCATTGCTGGCCCTATGTAACCCACCAGTTTTGTGACTACTTTCCAGCGCAACACGCCCTTTAAAACGTAATGTTTTGTTTTTAATGAAAATATCATATTTGAGATTCCACATTCAATAGCCAGCGTTGACGCCTTCAACGTTGATACCATGCGCTTTGGCAAGTTCTGGGTAGTACTTGGCCGCCACATCACGATGGGACGAGATGCGATTCAACACCGTATACGTTCCGGGGTCTTCAAAGTACAGTTCGTTGAACTGGTGGCCCGAATCAGACACTACAGTCTCGGGGCGCTCGTCAAGAATATGCTGCGGGATTTCCAGCGGCGTCAGCTTCTTGTCGATACGCGCTCCGAGGAAAAACGGAATAGAATAGCGCGGCCCGCGGCCCGGTGGTGGGTTCAGCACCCGGTGCGTAGTAGCCACTGCGACCCGCTGCACTAGGTACTCCAGCCCAGTGCCAATGTTAACCACAAAGGTGCCTTTGATTGGCGTCGCGTCGATCCACTCGCCTGCATGATTCTGCACCTGCAACCCAGGCAGATCGTTCGCCTGATACAGAATAGTCAGCAGCGACGAGGTATCGCGGTGCGGGCCGACACCCTGGTCGCCGTCTGTCGCATCTAATTCGTCAATGGCAGGGTATTTCACCAACTTGCCGCGGTGCTGCTGCCCTTTGACCACAAACTCATCCAGCAGAACATTTGGTGCCAGCCCCACTGCCTCGGCGACATACTGGGTCAGCTCCTCTGCCAGATCATTGGCCTGCCTGTGGTAGTCCAGTACCGCATCGCGAAATCCGGGCAGCACACTCTCATCGGGCCATAGATTGGGGCCGGTTAGGCGCTCATGAATTGGCCGTCCCTCTTGCCACCGCTGGGTGAGCTCGTTGGCGAAATCAAACTGCTCGCGGTTGTCCTTCTTGTTCTTTGTAATCTCATTGCCCTGGACGCTGTAGCCGAGGAAGGTCGGTGAGTGGATCTTGTCAGTCTTGAGTTTCTCTGCCAGTGGGAGGTCAAAATACTTGATAGTGAGGGAGGTGAGGTGGTCAAGGAATGTTTGAGTGATGTTGTGGCCAGCGATGTAGAAGAAGCCAACATGGATCAGCGCGTGCTTGAGGTCGTGCAAAAAGCGGGGCTTGTTGGTTCTAGCTACGGCCAGGTCAAGCACAGGGATGGAGCTGAAGTCGGGCGCTGTCATGTTGTAAATAGTGGATACAGTAGAAAGCGAATGATAGAGAGTCGGGACGTAGAAAAAGGCCAGAGCCCTATGAATTTATACCTGACAGGATTTTGAGCGGCCGCAAATAAGGAATTCGTCGGTGGCCACCAAGAGCCAAAGTGTGACCGTTGAAAATTGCGACATCAGCACTGTCTGACAAATAGTGGCACGGGACAGCGTGTGGTTTGGAAATTTGCCGTGGGAATGGCGTGCTTCAGTGCCGCATATTCCGCATGTAATAATCTGCCAATCTGCAATTTCAGTGCATTTCAGGGGGTGCCTCTTTTGCTTGTTCTGCTCGTTTGCCATAGATAGGGGTGTTTTTTTACAGTTATGGACTGTGTAATGAGATGAATAGAAAGGTATCGTGTGTTAATTCCTGGGTGATAAGAAAACCTGCCTGTAGAATAAGTACAAATATTAGGGTAAGATTAATTCAACCACGTAAAAAGACGTTCAATAGTAGAGTGAAAGTGTTAACTCAAAAGAGTACATAGGAATGACTGGACAGGTATGGAGTGGCTGTTGACCAACAAGGGCAGCGGCGACTTCTGCATCTGTTAGTAGGACAGCTTTAAATCCCGTGTATACATACTTGGTCTTGCACATATTGCTGATTACTAAATAGAAAGATGACTGTGGATCATTTCCACATTTGATCAAGACAGGGCTATCTCCAGTACCATTACTATTGAGGATGCAGTAGTTGTTGTTAACCTTCAAAGAGTCCAGTAGTTATGAGCTTTGTAGAATGAATATGACTAGAAATTGCTGAGGAGAAAAAGGGAGGATGGGGCCGTTCCGGTCTACAATGTTTATATAGGTGAGTATTTGGATCTGCACATGGTGACGAAGGGCATGAGGTTGTCCGAATGTCAACAGATGTAAGACCAGATGAAGGTGTAGTGTTCAGGTGCAATTGCAAGGCCTTACAGTATTGTCTTGTTGCGCGCCCGCTGTGGCTGTCCCTGACGTCGACATGTCAGCCGAATCAGGTGACAGCAAGCCAGGTGCCAACGAGAGCCCTGCTACAGCCTACGATATGGAGGTAGAGTCTAGCCTCTGATAAGTTGCACAGACGGCCGTATTGAAAACGCCCCTGCGCAACTCGTCTATTCCCTGTTCTCTCTTTTCTTCAGTATTAAATATAACTTTTAAAATCCCCGCACATTCAACAAACAGAACAGCCTTACACCACGGATGTGGAGAAAGCAGCAGATGTCATCAATAGCTACAAATATTGATGGCCAATTCACTCAAGAATGCGTTACAGTCAGCGCAACACCTATCTGTATAATCTGCCTCTAGCTACTGCCGCCATGCTAATAATATCAGTGGATTAATGGTGTATCTCAGAATCATGGCAAAGCTATCTCGCTTCCTGGAGATCTACATGCTGCAGCACCATTCCTATTTTTAGTTGATACTCACCAGCTGGCCCGCATGCACTGGCTAATTTTAGAGCTTCTACTCAGGAATCCTCACAGAGCGACCGCTAGTCCCAAAAGGGCGCATTGCAGGTACGTGGGAGAAGATCCTAGTTTCCTAGAAGCCATCGCTTTGATAACATTATAGATTTGTAAATCACTATCCACAAAGAATCCAGTATCTTTGTGGTATCGCAGTGATATCTACTATAGATAGCAGCTAGTCACATCGAGGATGATTATGTGCAACTGGCAATTGCAAATTTCTTTTCATAAGTATACAGCAATCTCATATAAAAGCGAGTCGGCCCCAGCAGTTGTCTTGGTAATCTACATCATCATCAACATTATCAAGTCTTGTGTATACCTGCATTTTCCACCAAACTCTGCATCAACACTACCCTACCATCCTCATTCCACTTCACCCACGAAACAATGCGTCTAGCTTCAATTACCTTCATTGCCTGTGCGGTTCTTATTGCCTCCCCCGATATCGCTCTGGGTGCTTCGTCGGGCTCCAAGACAGGTTCCAAGTTAAACTCCAAGTTCGGCTCTAAGGGATCCTCGGGTAGAAACAGGCCTACTCCTGTCTCTGCTCCTGTGGCTAAATCGAAGACAGCTGCCCGCTCAAAGTCAAAGACAAAGTCAGTCGCACCGACCAAATCAGTGTCAACTGCCCCTTCGACGACCGCCTCCCAGTCCACTGCATCAAATTCTGCCACCTCAACCAGTGCTGCACCCACGTCTACCCAGCTTACCCATGACATGTGCCCGCAAAATGTACTGTCTTGTTCGACTGAGGCATTGGCAAAAAAGGCCGATACCTGTTGCTATGAGCAATACGGCGTCCATGTGCTAACGCAGCAGTGGAACAAGGATGTTGGACCCGCAGACATGTTCACGCTGCACGGCCTATGGCCGAGTGCTTGCAAAGGAAAGAGCCCTCCGACCTTTGGATGTGACAATTCTCGAAGGAAGAAGAAGGTCAAGTCAATTCTCCAGGCAGCAAAGCCTGAGCTGGTAGCTGACATGCTAATTTACTGGCCGGCCAGCGACAATAGGCACGATGAATTCTGGGGGAAGGAGTGGACAAGGCATGGCACTTGTGCAACAACTCTTGACCCAAAGTGCTTCAAGTCATACACCCAGAACGAGGACATTGTCGAGTACTTCTCCAACGCCATCAAGCTCCACAAGTCGCACAATTATATTCCTGCACTGGCAAGCAAAGGGATTGTACCCGACGACACGGCGCTTGTCGATCCGAAAGACTTCAAGGATGCAATCAAGACCAAACTCAATATCGACGTGGAGATCTCGTGCACCCAGTCGGCGGATGGGACTGAGGAGATTTTGAATGAAGTGCGAACCTACTTCAATGTAAAGCTCACAAGCGACTATACCCTTACGGCGGCTAAGGGCAGGAACTCGTGCACCAAGCCATTTAAATTCCCCAAGAAGAAATCAGCCTCTTCATCTTCCACCTCTGCTTAGGCATCATCTACTACCTCGTCTGCTTCTACCAGTTCGTCTGTTTCTACTACCTCTGTTCAAGCGACATCAGCATAAACCAAAATATTTTTGTGAGCTGCATTAAATTGACTGCTCCTAAATGTCTCTTATGTTCCTGTTTGTCATCAACGAAGAATGGTATATTCCTTATCCCATTTTCTGGTCACTGCAGCTTGTGTACCATTACAGAGAAAACATCCACAATTGGCGTCCTTCAAACAGCATCGACGGTGTCTACAGCCTCCTTTGCCTCTTTCCAGATCTCTAGATTCTTCTCGGCCCACTCGAGGTGCATCTTGGACATGGCTACCAAGACGGCCTTGACTTCGCGCATCTTTTGCTTCTGGAAGCGGTCCAGGTTGTCTTGCGTGCTTGTGTTGACCAGCACCAGGTCGTTGCTCAGCATCTCGAGCTGCTCCTCCAGAATGCTGATCTTGTCCGAGGCCCGGCCGATCTGGTTGCGGCGCATCTGCTCGGGGTCCACGTCCATCATGCCATTGAGTGCGTACGTCAGGCGGTTCATGATGCCGTCGCCCAGGGCCTTTGGAGACCGCAAGAGACGCGACCCGAATGTCGATGATGAGGCCAGTGGCGGTGGGTTACTGGGAGCGGGTGACGTTTGTGGCGCGGTCCGCACGTGCAAGCCGCCTTCAGGGCTTAGCAGGTTACTGCTGTAGCGATTTCCCAGAGCCGGTGTCGATGCTGCCATCGCATTGTGCTGCGATTGCGGGAATGGCTCGCCCACAGAGCTGCCAGCTCCAAACGTAGGTGGCTGTTGCTGTTGCGGTAGTTGTTGTTGCTGCTGCTGCTGGTGATGGTGGTACTCACGAGCATTCCTGCTCAGCACCTGCCCAGCCAAAGTCTTGCTGCCAATGAATTCAGACTTGGCCATGTGCTCGTCGGCGGTCTCGCTGCGCACACGCGACCGGGCCCTGGGCCGCGGCAGAGTGCTGCCAATGCCGCCCCACATGCTAGACTCCTCCTGCTGGAACTGGGCCAGCGGATCGTCTTCGTCAACATCGTCGGCACACTTGTTCTTACTGTCTAGATCACCGCCGAGCGCCGACAAGCTGTTGCGGTGGTTGCGAGACCTGGCCGTGCCAAGCAGAGAATCGCCGCTGGTGGCTGTGCCTGACCGCGACCGCAGGCCAGGGCCACTGGGTGGTATCTCTCGATCCTCGGGGATGCTGTGTGGAGCCAGCGTCGGCGTGAACTCGGGGTGGTGTGTGTCGACATAGGACGCAGTTGAGCCGATGCTGGCACCACGCGATCTTATTGAGCCAGCGGGCACATTGACCGATGACGCAGCATCGGTGTTTGCTCTCTGCGGCGTGACAAAGCCATTGGGGTCGACATCTTCGGGTTCGCTAAAGTTCCCTGGGTTTGCAGCAGCGGCAGCGGTTGTAGTAGTCGGCGAGACCTTGGTGCCGCTTGTCTCAAGCACCTGCGCCAGTTTCTTTGCTTCGTCGTCGGCCTGGAGCAGCGTGTCGAGCTTCTTCTTCTGATACAGCAGAGCATCCTGGGTGTTGTCGACCTGCAGGTTCTTGAGCATTCGGAACCGGAGGACCTGCTTGATGATGCTGGCGTACTGCGAGTACTCGTGAATAGGCTCGCTCATATCGGCCTCCATGCTACGCAGCAGGGCGTTAATCTCAATGTACGAGCTATCAATAGCCTGGCCTGCCTTTTCGATTGCCGCTGCCAAGTCCTCGCGCTGATTGTCCAGCAGACTGAATCCGTTGAGCACAGCGCCAAGCTCCGCGTAGTCACCTGACAGCTCGCCCAGCTTGCGATAAATCTTGCGCTCGCTCTTCTCAACTACGCCCGAGAACTGATTCGAGTAGCGGTTCGTAAACAGCTCGCAATCCATCCACCGTGCCTCGACGTTTCGAATCGGCGCCAGCGTGCTGGGCACAGGCACGTCTGCTGCAAGACTGTTCGTGGCAGCAATTTTGGGCATCTGCACGCTGGTGCCGTCCGCGATGGATGATCCCGGAGAGCACGACGGGGAGGAGTACAGCGGCGTCTTGGGCAGGTTGGTGACGACTGGCGAGTGCAGCACTTCGGTCCATGACACGCCGTTTTCAAAGAAGCGGTGCACAATGTGCTCGCTGCTCAGAATCGGGTGTTCGACCAGGTGGTTCAGGAACCGCTCCAGCATACGCTTGCGGCGCTCGATAATGTACTGGTCTTCTTTGGCTCGCTTTTGCAGCACTGCATACTGCGTGATTGAGTGCTTCTCGGGAATCGGCGGGACAATAAACGTCGGATACAGACGGCACAGGCACATTCGCAGCGACTCAAATTCGCTGTAGCGGCGCTTCACTTCGTAGTCGCCAAAGATGATCGAGTACGCAATAAATGACGAGCCGTTATCGCTCAGCTTCTCGGCGTCGCTAATGTGGACGACATTGTAGAATTGCGGCGCTTGGTAGCCGATTTCGCCCTGCTCGTTGCGTTGCTGCTGCTCGCTGGCTTCGTCGAGCAGCTCGTGCAGGTGCCGGTCGATGGCACAACAGTAATCATCAACTTCGGTCATTGCCAGACGTGATAGAGAGGAAAAAATATAAATTTACAGGCTGATTGGAGCAAAAGAGGAGAAAAATGCCAGAGAGCAGAGATGACGTGTGTCAGCTGGGCATCATGCCAACAAATAGCATCTTTTTTTTTTTTCGTCACAGCGGATTGTCATCAGGCCTGTATTGAGAATGAGCAGGCAAGTTTAAATAGCCTGTATTGAGATTGAAAACTTTTGTACAGCTGGTCCGGTTCGCTTCTCAGCGGGGGAATGCAGCGCCGAGCGGCGGCACAGGGGAGATGGACATTGCGATCATCTGGTCAACAACGCCCTCCTCGTCATCGTCGTCGTCGCCGGCACCTTCGATCGGCTCACCATCCTCGTCACTGTCCTCGTCGTCGTCGTCACCGCCAACATTCCTCCACTCGAGGTAGATGGGGTCGATGTACTGGCGCGAGATGGGCAGGGCCATAGGGTCGAACGGGAAGAATGTATCGAGCTCCTTGCGCAGCAAGTTGCTGATGCTGTTGCGTGCAGGCTCGTCGGACTCTTCGGTATTGGTGCTGCGCTTGTTCTGCTGGATCAGCGCGTAGCAGAACAAAAAATTTGTCTGGGAGGCCACAGCAGCAAACTGCTGGGCGACGGCAGCAGAGCAGGCACGCAGCGGGTTGAGCTTCGAGAAAACAACACGCTGGATGCCCTCAACCTCAGGGCACCAGCGCAAGCTGTCCAGCTCGGTCTCGACCAGCGGCTGGCCGTCCTGCGCCGTGGCCAGGTCTCTCCAGCGGAAGCAGAACAGGTACAACACCGCCTGTGTCACAGCGTAAAACACTGCATGCCGCTCAAAGTCTACGTGCAGCGAGCTGGCCGACACTGCCTTGGAAGACAGCGCCTGGGCATACGACCGCACCGGATCCTTCTCCTGCTGCTCCTGCCAATCGAGGTACGCGTTCGCCCACTGCACCAGCACACCCATGACATTCCGGACGATCTGCGTCGAGATAAAGGCGGCACGCGCAACAAAGCTGCCCAGGTATGAGGCCGCAGCTACTTTGGCCACACTCGACACCCGGCCAGTGTTGAGATTGCGCACGGGGTCGCCTACCTTGCCCATCATGGTGCCCAGGAACACATCAGCGTACTGGGGGTCCTTGGCGCACAGGAAGAACACAAAAAATTGTGTGTAGCGCGATTTGAACGTTGGCAGAATGATTGTGTCGAACAGATCCAGGATCAGGAGGAATAGCCGCGAGGCAGACTCTGGCATCGCGCCCTGTTGTAGGTCCAGCGCTATGTGCCGGTCGAGCCAGGCAAAGAGCACGTTCATCATTGCGTCGAGCTTGGAGATAATCGGCCGGGCATCGTAGCTGACCTTGCCCAGGTCATTCTCCTCGTCCTCATCGTCTTCGTCATCACTCGAATCCGAGTCGGAGCCGGAGTCAGACTCTGACGGGGCATCCCCATCGTCATTACCCTTCGTATCTACGTCATCATCCTCAAACTCGAACACGCCATCCTCCTCAGGCTCCGCCTGCTTCTGCTGCATTTCTTCCTCATCCTCTTCCAAATCCTCCAGCTCCACCTGCACCTCAACATCGATCTGAATTACGCGGTTAAGCACCACCGCCAGCACATCCTTTCTGACGCTTTCTGCATACTCGAGGCACCGCAGCGTGTTCTGCAAAAACACCACCTGCACGTTGATTTTGGCGGTCTTGAAAGGGCACTTTTCCACAATGGCCGCAGCCAGACTGGTGCCGCAGGTTGGGATTGTCCGATACACCTCTTTGATGACCGCATGAACACGCTCGTGGACTATTCCCGCACCCTCCTCGCCCTTGTGGCTGCCAAATGAAAACCACCGCACCATCGAGTTCATCGCGTACGGTACCCACGCTGGGTGTGCTGACAGGATCTGGATCACCAGCGTTGCGTACCGGTGGACGAATCGCTCGTCTGGGTTGACCACCCAGTCGCTGAAGAAAATTGTGTTGATCAGGTCGCGGTAGGTGATGGTCAGACTCGATACATTCTCCGACAGCGCAGCCAGCCAGGGCGACACCTCCTCCGCGTATTTGTCTGCAGTCAGCGGCGACGCATTCCGTGTATACGAGAACACCTTGATGAGCTTGAAGTACTCGTCCATTTTACCCTACGAAACAACAAAAGCTGTCGGCCTCAGCAAAAATGAACGGGCACTGCTAGCTAGTGCGGAAAGGGCATCCAGAAATGGGCCAAGTACACTCACCTCCTTCACTTGCTGGAGAGCGTTCTCTGTGAATTTCCGCAGAAACACCGCCTTGTCGATGGCTAGTCCTGCAGGCAGCTGCTGTTCCTCTGTCGTGGCCACTGGCAGCCGGATCGGCTCCTTGAGCGACACTGTCTTGTTGTTCGCCATTTGAATGTATGTGAAAGGGTGTGGTTTATGTAAATGTTGAGTAGACAGGAAGGCAAGAGCAGCAACCTTGTTCTGCAGTCTTAACAAGACGAGGAAAAAAAAAAAAGTTGCGGCGAAAAAAAAAAAGCTGACTCGGCTTGCTCAGCAGTCGGCGGCTCGAGCCGATCGACAGAGGTGTGCAGTGGGACGAGCAGCAGTGATAGTTGATCAAGGCAGCTCGCTTTGTTTTAGCTTTGTGCATTTCTCCAATTCGCCATGTTTTCTATCCGCCTACTTCTTTCTCGCGCAGCTGCTGCTGCCCCCCGCAGAGCTGTCGTCTGGTGCCAGCCGCACCGTGCTCAGCTCGCCAGCACGCAGCGTCTCTATGCAACCAGCATCGACAATGGCATGACTCCGAGCCAGCAGGCCAACGAGCACATGCGCCAGGGTATCGATGAAATGTCTCGAGGCAACCTGGCCCAGGCGCTCAACAGCTTCTCGCACTCACTAGCACTGAATCCGACTGCCGATGGGCACTACAACAACGGCATATGTCTCTACTCGCTGGGGAACGTGGACGAGGCGCTGGACCACTGGGAGAAGGCACTGAGCATTGATCCATCGCAGGCCGACGCCCATGTCAATGCAGGCAATGTATATTTCATGAACAAGAAGGATGCGGACAGCGCGATCAGGCACCTGAAGAAGGCAATTGAGCTGTCGCCAAAGGATGCGGAAATCCAGTTCAACCTGGCCTGTATATACGAGGCAACCAGCCAGCTCGAGTGGGCCATCAAGATGTACGACAGTGCGGCAAGGCTGGGCCTGGAGAAGGCAAAGACACATATGCGCAATGCAGTGGCAAAGCAGATGAAAAAGTCCATCTGAACAACCACGTAATCAATAAATACATAAAGTGGAAAGGGGTAACAAATATTTTACAGACGATTACTATCAGCAGCAGCCGTTGTTGGAATTTGATGCGCACACGCACGGCCCGAGCCACCATAGGAGGCAGTTGTAGCACAGGTGGAATGGCGATGCAAGGGCTGCGCGCACAGTGCCCGACCGCCTCGATGTCGCCATGCTGGATGGTCGGTGCGATCGATACACGTGCCGCCAGGAACTGTCCACCAGCGGGTTTCGCCCAGCACTGTCGACAGCGACACTAGCACCTGGTCGCTGGGCATTGGCTGCTGGTACTTGAACAGGCACCATGCGGGGACGGCCGCTCATATGCCGCTTGTTGCGCTTGCGCGCGTGCCTGCTTGAAGATGACCAGAACGAGCATCGGCAGCTGAAGCAGTCGCAGCAGGCAATCTCTAGATCCGTGTTGGAGTTGGCATCGGTTTCGGGGTCCAGATCCAGCACCTGCATCTCATAGATATCCGCTGGACGCCTTTGCCTGCGCCATTTGGCGAGACTGCTGCGGTAGAGGCGGGGCAGGCGATGGAAGGGCATCTGGACCACCACTGCCTTGTTTGCTTCTGCGGAGGCAGTCAGCAGAGTAGGCGAGCGCGAGTGCGCAGTTAGCGCTCGCTGCGACCGGTGCTTGAGCTGAGACTTTAGGTCAGCTACAGGCCCCCTGCTGGTCTTGGCCTCGCGATCTGAGCTTGACGCTTCGTGCGCTGTGCTCTGACCCGTTGTTTCTGTCTCAGACTGCCTGGTCCCTGAAGTGGACATGTTTCCGGTCACTGTTGCCCGCCGCCGCCTTAACCCAGATGTATCTCTGGCTGCTTTCCCGGGGCTCGCCCACGGCTCTGGTCGGGCTGGTTCGGCCATGCTGCTGCGTCGACCCGCAGAGAAAAAAGACGACCCAGAGCTGAGCTTGGGGAACAGGTTTGGGCACTCAGCAGGGATCTCGCAGCAGTCGCCGGTCTTGTCGTTGTGGCCTGGGTGGTAGAACGAGGGCATGCCTTCGGGTAGGCTGCTTTGGTTCGGCGCCTGTGACGGGGGCCCGTTGGCAATGTGCCGCACAGAAATGGTGTGCGAATCAGGCTGCCCTTCGGTTGCCAGCAGAGTCGGGTTGGGTCGGGAACTGGTACTGTGGCATAGTCCCCGCCTTGCTAGCGCTTACATCCAGTCCGTTGGAGCGGCGGCGGAGCAGGCTCATACGGAAATCTGCCTCGTTGCTGGCCTGAGTAGCAGCCGCCGTGGGCTCAGAAGGCTGTTTTGGGGTCTCCAGCAGGCTGACATGAGGTGTTTGCTGGACAGCAGCATTTGAGGCGCGGATGCTGGCAGCCGACTCCTGCTGCTCTTGCAGGGGCTCGAGGAGGAACCCTGATTCCTCCTTTTCCACTGGCACCATTATCAGATGCCGGTTGCTGTGGACAGTGGACTGGACGGCTGTGTTTGCCTGTGTCGGCATGCCACTACTGGTCCACGACCCAAAGACATCGTTGCTGAGGAGGTCCGAAAAGCTGACAATTTCTGCCGACTCCTGCACGCCAGGGGCCGCTAGCCTGGCTGCAGACTTGGCGGCTGTGGCTGCCACAGCTTCGGCTTCAGCAGCAGCCTCTGCCATACCCTTCTTTGACCCGTCACTCGGGTCCTTCATGGACACCTCTTTGCCATCAACCCTGATAACATAGTTATGCGCATCTCTATCGGGGCCATCGTCGAGCTCGCTCAACGCAAACGAGCCAATATCCGACTCGGCAATAGACATACCGGCCAGGTCGTAGCCAGCATCAGTCACATACGACTCAATATTGTGTCGCTCGATATCATCGCGCGGCACAATATCCTCGTCAGCGAGGCTGTCGCCCGATGTGTGCATCAGGATCTCGACGGCCTGGTGGCGCCGGATGACCTCCTTGCCGCCTTTAGTCCATTCCTGGTCGAGCTTCTTGACGTCGTCAGACTTTGGCATCCGGCTGCGCGCGGGCTCCAGAGTACTGGTTCGACGTGAACGTGGGTGGCTAGTGCCCCGCGGCTCAGTAGATGCCTTGGACTCGGTACTGAGAGGCGGAGCATGAGGCTTCGGCCCCTGAGCATCTGGTGCATGTGCAGGGGGCTGGGCCGGTGTAGTAGAAGCATGTACTTCTGGCTGCATGGGCTCTGCCGTCGACACATGGGCTGCCAGGTCCTTCCCAGTCATCAGCCTCTCCCGGGACGTGCTCTTGGCACGGCGCGTGCTGCCTTGTGACCTTCTGCGGACAGCACTATATCTGTCCTGCGCTTGATCTCGACCATTTGTGGCTTGCTATTAACACTGGCTGGTGGCTCTGAAGGACGAGCTAGATCGATAGGAATTGCGGAGAGCGGCGTAGATAGAGGTGCAGATAGAGGTGCAGCGAAGGGTGCAGCGAAGGGTGCAGAGGCAGCAGGGATTGGCATAGCTCCAGTACTGGTCACCTGCCGCTGGGAACTCAGCGACGCGGTAGTAAACCCAGCAGGCGGCAGAACAGACACACCTCTCACGTTACCTGCAGACGGCACTACAGCAGTACCAGTGACTGCGCGAGCCGCAGAACTGACCGCCTGGTACATTCTATTAACATGGGGCTCGCCCGAGTCAATTACCACCGGCTGACGCGACACCTGCCTTGAGCCCTGGCCCACATCACTACCGCCGTCGACAAACACCAGCTGGGATTTCAAAGCAACCTGGCTCTTAACCACAGCTGACGGCGGGCGGCAACGTGCCTCTGGCTGCATCTCGGGCAGCTCCACTGTCCGTAGCTGCGGCTCCGCCAGTGTAGCGCCTGAAGCACTAGTCCCAGACACACCCTGGTCGCTGGAGAAATGCTGGATGTCGACCCAGCCCAGGGGCATGCGGTTATACACGAACCGGTCGCCTGGGGACCCGTCAATGTGCGGGCGCACAGACGCCCGACTGTCGTTGTCGATGGTCAGGTGGGGGCTGCTTTCGGGCGGCTCCGAAAATGTCACTGCGGCACTGCGCAGGCGACGTGCGAGCTGGTTGGCATCCACGCCTTTGTTGTGCGGGTTGTCGGCGGAGTAGCGACGCTGCTGACGCTGCTGCATATCCGGCTGCTGTGGTGCATGACCGAGGCAAGTGCTTCTGTGGCAGGCCCAGTGTTTGTCCTAGTGTGGGTGCTTTTTCTTTTAGCTGCAGTGTATACATGGTTCAGCTTCTTTTGGCTGCTTCTTTTTTGAATTATCGTTGTAGAATGGACAGGTAGTAGGTGATATGCTTGCACCACCTTTGTTTGCCTCCATTTTTGGATGTGCTATACAGTCACCTACCGTTCCTATGCTGTCGACTGTTATCAAAGAGGAAAAAATTGGTATCGCGAGTTATGATATCCGGCGTAGTCTCCGCTGATGGTGCAATAGTGGCTACAATGTAGTAGAATAGCTAAAGTTGAGATATTAAAAAGAAGGCTTGGGGGAAAAAGAGAGAAGGGAACGCGAGACTTTGCGTTTCAAAAAACGACTGAATGCATGCTTGAAAAAATCACCAATGCATGACCAAGAGCGAAAAAAAGGCTGGCTGCACTTTCTACCCTATTCAATGAGGGCAATGTGCGGCTCGAGCCATGTGAAGCCTAGTCATAGACCTCTCCGACAATGGCCAAAGGAAAATGCGCATGCTGCGTATCCGAATATCCCCCTGCGTGTGCTTGGTGCGGGATTTGTACCCTTTCCTCGCCCTGTTTCGGTCCCTGGCACTACTGACCGTCGAATCTTCGCCAAGCCGAGATCGCGAGCGTCCATAGGGCAAATAGTGCAGAATGATCAGCTGCACAAAAGCATGTCTGCCACTACCTCCCCCACAGAAGCTAGGAGCTGGGGCAGCAGTTAGAGATATAGTGTTGGCTGTCTAGTTGGGGGAGGGACGCAATTCACCACACAATTTGAAAATAATCTGTTTGTTGCTCCTTACCTAACCACCATGTGTGATGACGTATGCAGCACAAAATTAAATCGCTTTGATTGATCATCATATATGGTGGTGCACTTCCGCATGCGTGATATTCACACGTACAAGGTCATTAAATTGAAGAACGGAATGATATAAGGGTATTCGTTAAGAGGCTATCGGACAGGGTGGTATAGGGATGTGGTATCTGTTATTCAGGGGTTATTTCCAAAGTTGAGCATGCTGATGCCCGGACGCGCACTCTGCGCGCGGACAGGCGCTTCATGCGTGTCGGCAAGGTCGACATGGTCCTTCCGCCCTGCAGAGTCGGCGACTGCACCGGGGGCGGCAAACAGCGTCGTGCCTGACGTGACCGTCGCCGCCTTGTAGTGCCACGCCTTTGCCAGGCCCGCATCGTTCATGGACTTTGTGCGCTTGAACTGGCGGGTGAACTGCTGCATGCGCTGGCGGCAGTCGATGTGTGCGCGCGGTCGTTCATCTCGACGTAGTTCTGCGGCTCGCACAGCGGCTTGTGGTGGTTGAAGAAGTTGCGGTACCCGCCCTCAGCACGTAGATCTCAGGGTAGTGCAGGTGCGGGTACCGGTGCATGTTCACCTCGCGGTCGCGCGCCGCAGATGGCTGGCCATTGACGGCGCGCGCTGGATCGAGTACTCGCAGTGCAGAATCACCACCATGCGCGTGCCCGTCCGCGGGCGCTCCAGCAGCAGCCGCTCCAGCGCCTCGATAGTCGGTGCGTTCGCCGCGCCTGCAATGTGCCCGCCCTCGAACTCGTACGGGAACCGGCAGTCAACACCAGCCGCTCGTCGTACAGGTCCTTGTACCGGCCCTCCAGCAGATCGGAACTGTTGACGCGTCGACACGCATGATCGAGTCGGTCGTCGAGGTCGTGCATGGCAGCAGGTGCCGCTCCGTCTGCGGCGTTTGTGCAAACGGGCTGATTGCGTCCATCAGCACCACGGGCTCGGTCTGCATCAGCTCCTGGTCCTCCATGTCTGCTGCCGCGCCCTTGCCGCCCAGCTCCTCGTCCTCGAACGAGGTGAAGCTTGGGATGGCCGAGGCCCGGCTGCGCCGCGCTGCAGCCTGCAGGCGGTGGCGCTATTGCGCAGCGGCGTGTTTTCGGGAAACTGCTCGCTGATGGTGTCAGCATCGGCGCCCGGGCCCGCCTGCGCTGCAGGCTGAACAGCGAGCCACCGTCGTCGTATGCAGTGTCCTACGGCGTGCGAAAGTGTGTGAGTATCAGGCCCAATAAATGCATGCAGACCGTATGGGTAATCCCTGTTGAAACTGACGTGGCGCGCAGTAATGTCATGCACTACTCCATCCCCAAGCGGAGGAAGCCGGTGTCGCACATTGCCCGGATTTGCCCTTGCACAAAAAAAGTAAACATTGGGCTCGCCATCGGCAGCCCTCAGATTTTCGACAAAAGGATCCTTTGCGAGAAACCTGTACTGGCAGCCGAGACCCCCGCAAAGGATCCGCCCTGGAAATGGCCGGTTCTGGCCATATTAAGAAGCCGGCGAGCTGCATCCGCCAATACACACACTATTAGGTAGACGACGTGTCCCGGTTCCGATGGGATCTCCGTGGAGATGCACCAGCAAATGACGAGCAAAATACGACCGCACACCGGCTGTGAGCCATCTCATGGACCCCACCCACATACATGACGGCAAATGACACTATGTGGGTTTGAGACAACGCAGTGGCGCATACGCAAAACCTCACACAAAGTCAAGGTGCAGGACATAAAGCGGCTCAAGTCCAAACAGCCTCCCGCTGAGAATAAAAAAAACAAAAAAGCACACAGCAAAACGGAAAAGAAAAGAAGGAGCCCAGCAGGAGACAATTACAGAAAACGTACCTCGTCGACATTAAGGCGCTCGCGGCTAAGCGAGAGCGGCGCCTGCACGCGGGCAAATTTATTGCACGGCGAGCCCACCAGCGGCGGGGCACTCCGCGGCTGCTTCACCTGCCTCCTAAACATCGTCGGCGTGGGCGAATTGAACGCAAACCCAGGCGACGCAAACTCCTCGAACCCGCGCTTGTGCCGCAGAGTCGGCGCCGGTGTGCACGCCAGCTCCCCCGCCGTGCGGTCGCTGAATGGCGAGAACATCGGCGTCTTGCGCGGCGTCGGCTCCAGATGCAGGTTGCCGTCCAGATCCGTTATCAGGTTCGCCAGTGACGGGCCGTCCTGGATCGTGGCCGGCGGCTTGTCGGAAATGTGAGACAGCTGCGTGCGCCGTGACGAAGTCGACTTGCACGGCGTTACTGCTGGATTAAAAAGGATGGTGCCCGACGCCCGCCCGCGCTTGGTGCCACTGCTATTGCCACCGTTGTTGGTACTGGCGGGGGTGGCGGCCTGAAACGGGTTGGGCGACGACGCAAGATCCTTCAGCAAGGATGTGTTTGTAGTGGTTGCGCTCATGTTTGTGTGGATATGGAGTAGTAATAACAGAATATAGGTAAGAAAATGTGTGCGAATGAAAATTGAAACGAAATGAACGAAGGCGATGGGCGGGAGGGGCAGAAATGTTGAGAGATAGAGCGGTAAAAAAAACTACCAACAACGAGGGCAAAGAAAGGGAGGGAAAAGCGAGAAGAGAGCCGGTGCGAGTTGGCTGGGTATCGTAAAGGGCGAGCGATCTGAAAATTTTTCGAAAAGGTGGTTCGAGTTGAAGGGGGGAAATAAATAAAGCCCTAATTTTTTGTGCTTTTCAGGAACAGAAAATGTGATTTGTGAAGTGTTAGAGTAAACAAAAGATTTGGATGAGGGCGAGATAGCCAAGGCTGTCTACGATATAGAGAGCCTTTCCCGCTCGGGGGGGGGTTCGAGTAGTGTTTGACAGAGTAGGCGGGTGACAAAGCTCGCTTGTGCAGCAGCAGACGGGAATGGCAAATCCCACAGCAGACCAGCTTGAATATAAAGCAGACTAGAGCTGGGAGTAGTCTGGTTGAACAGCAATAAAACGAGGCAGCTTGTCAGGAGGAGCACAGGGAGGTCCTGCGAATAAAAACAACAGCTGTGGGTAAAATAATGGTAAAATCAAAATATACGGTCTCGTCTCTGGTAACTGCAAAGCTATGGTAAGCACGCACGCTGGAAGAAACAAAAGTAATAATAAAAATGCGAATTTGCGTCAAGGGAAGAGGTAATGCTATATAGCCGTTAAGAAGGTCGTGAGTGAACGAGTGAGGCTGAATGCCGCAAAAAAGGGAGAAAGTAAGCGTGGGCAGCAACCAGAGGAGAAAAGCCATGAAAAGAGACGAGGAAGAGAGTGTCTGAAAACCGAGCAATGCGGGCTTTATAGCAGACGCTCGTTTCAAAGGAAGCGCATTTAGTGTAAACAAGGTGCTGCACCTATCCATGCATTGATTTCCGTGCACCAGTTTGCTCCCTGTATATGTCGTATCTGAATAGCGCCCATTAGTCCAGGAACACTAGACAAATAACAAGGCATGTCCAAGAAGGGGAAGCCAGGCTTGTGTCTGCCATTGAGCAGAAAAACGGCTCTTTGTCTGACTGGGTGGTGGCCCTTTGGGGAGGGGAAGGCTGTGTTCCCGTCTGTTCGCGTTTGACACACATACATGCTCTTCGTGCCACGCACGTACGAAAAAGAAGCGCAGAAACCGAGAAGAGACCTGCATTCTTTCTGTCAGTGCTAGTTACGTCTGCTGCCCCTACACCATAGTCTCTTGCTGTCTACTGCTGCACCATCAACAATGGCCGGTTGTAATTAATTGCAGGTGCTGGACGGCCAGGCCAAGCCTACATGGCAGTGCTACTTTTACATCAGGCAGGCTTGTGAAGAAAGAAAAATAGCGCAGAAGTAGAGACCAACGTTGTTCCTCAGCCTCCCCGCAAACCGGTCTCAAGGACCATGTGAACAATGTGTGGGCGGAAATGCGTCCGATGATGAAGTATCGATTGTTTGAGTTTAATTAGCCGCCGGCCAAGAGTGCGGGGCTTGCAAATGCGCATGAGTACATGGCGCTTTTGGAATATGCCTGTGGCTAGCAAAAATAAAGGTGGCGAGCAGCATGTCA